>NC_072731.1:31881103-32180341 GCF_026930045.1 Uloborus diversus | reverse complement strand
AGTGATTTAGTAAATGATTGAATGAGAGTAAACAAAATAAACCATTTCACTTTGCCCCGCATGTACTTAACTGATTGTAGGAAATATTTAAATACAAACGAGCTCAGTATTAAATAAATAAATATTTCACAGGGTATTAGAAGGCCTCATTTAATATTTAGAATGTTAGTAACAAGAACTTTATCATTTTATAGTATCAAAACTAATTTTGACTTGAAACAAAATATTGCAATCTGAGTATCAATTTTCGAAGATAGCCTGTATTATCATATGCCTTAATCTTCGGTGATATTTTTTTCCGACTGAAATAGATTACATGTGCTACTATGTAGTTAAAATATTACCAGATAGGTGGTGCTGAAAGCAGAGCAAATATTTCACCACTTCACTTTGCCACACTTTCCCCGACTATCCTAAGTTGTTATTCTTGACTATCTTTAGACCAGGCTTCCCAAACTGTGGTCCGTGGACCGTTTGGGTGTCCGTCAAGCAGTCTAGTGGATCTGCCGCAAGTTTTGGGGAAAAAAAGTTTTAAACACGTGAAACGACATTTTAATAATGCTCTTATATTTGAAGCTCAAAATTTTCTCCTTCGAAGTAAAAAGTTTTCCTTTGAACACTACATCCTAACATCTCGAGATACAATGTTGTTAGATCATTTAGCTTTTCACTGCAAATTCCCAGTACACATTGGAATCACGTTTGGAAGACTTTCATTTCAGAAAAAGTTCCGAATTTGCTCCGTT
This sequence comes from Uloborus diversus, assembly GCF_026930045.1. Lineage (NCBI taxonomy): Eukaryota > Metazoa > Arthropoda > Arachnida > Araneae > Uloboridae > Uloborus > Uloborus diversus. The sequence continues at coordinate 32,179,595 of NC_072731.1, read as the reverse complement.
TAAAAGAAAGTAAAAACATTGCTTTCTTTCGTACAAATATAATAAACATCTCATTTTATTAGTGGAATGTCTCAACATGATACTACTAGAAATTTTGTTCAATGAATCGCTGTCGGATGATGTCGAGAATGCCGGAAAAAGGGAAAGCCTTCCCTGGTCGAAGATCGCCCATTGCTGAAGAAAATACAGACGACTGTTAATTTTACCTCACGATATTGTGGTAAAATTAACAGCAAAAACTACTGGTATAGTCAAAGGAGTGGTTCATCAGTACTGTAAAAAGTGTACAAAAAAGTGAATTAAAGTTCCGGAAAGATTTCTCAGAAATGTTTTCAAAGCAATTCCATAAAATGTGCTTCAAAGTGTTCTAAAAAAGGGGACAAGTGTCTGAGTTCAAATTGTGTTTAAAACCTGCTCAAAAAGTATCATATTACTCTTCAAAACTAAATACCGAAGCTGTCTAGATTCTGAACCTGATATTCGAGCAGCGATCAAAAATTAAACCCAATATGTGTAGTAAAATTGTGCCAACTAAACCAACTTCACTCTTTCCCTAAATCGGGATTCAATTTTAAATTTTCTTTGTTTTGTAACTAATTTATTTCTGTTTGATCAATTTGAATTTTGTCATTCAGAGTTTGTAAATAAAGATATGCATTGCAATCTACCTACCAAGGGTCCATCCACAAATGATGTCATGCTTTGAGGGGGATGAAGCTTAAATTGTTTTAGTTTGCGATAAGGGAAGGGAGAACGTAACAAGAGGGACATCAAACATTTTTATAAAAACATGTTAATGAAAAATAGCGTGACATGTACCAAGGGGAAGAGAGGGGGGTGACATTTTGTGACAAACAAAGGAGGGAGTCAAGCACGTTGAAAAAAGTGTGATATCATTTATGGACAGCCCCCCCCCCCCCCAAGAACTATTTTTACAGGGGTCCGCTCTAAATATTGGTCTACGAAAGAGGGTCCGCTGGCTATAAAGTTAGGGAAGCCCTTGTTTAGACTATAAATTTCAATTAAATAACTTAACCTTCTGTCTCAGAAATCCATATTTTTAAAAGAACAACGCAATACGCTTCATGGGTAATGGAAGAGAAATGAATATGAAATTATAGTACAGTAAAAATAGGCCAAAAAATGGCCAAACCCAAACATCCCAAAAAAAAAAAAAAAAACCCTGAAACCTGTTGCAAATTAATTCTTGCCCTTCCAGCAAGAAGGGGTAAAATGTCCCAGCACTTTGCGCGCGGGTTTTGGGGGAAAGGAGGGGGGGGGGGCAAATAATCCTCTCTTTAAATAAAAACAATTTCTATTACTTAGAAAAAATACTCAAAAGTCGCAGAAATCACTCTCTATAATAGTAAATTAATAAACTCTCACAGAAAAATAATACTAATTAACCGGGGTGCACAGGCCGGGGGGGGGGGGGGGGGTCCATGGTGCAGATTGCGTCATTGGAATTTTTAAATCAGTTTTTTTTTCAAGGGGTATTTCTTCCTTTTTTTCCTTTTTTATACCGATAGATGGCAGCACCACCACCGGATCCAACAGTTAATGAGAATTTTGAGCTAATCCAGGAGCTAATAGCTACCTGAAATTAGCACCCCCAGAGGTATCGTTTCACTTGGAGGACATTGAGACCACGAGCATATTTAACGTCGCCCAGTCCCCTTTAATGACGACGGTGGGTCTTCGACCATCGAGGTTCGAACCCGAGGCCCTCCGGCTCCGAATCCGACACTCAACCGATCGGGCTACCACGGCCCTAGAGCAAATCGACTTCACACGCACATTAGAAACATTTAGAAATACTGATGCCAGCACGACTGCTTTATTCATTTAAGTAAGATACCTATAGACACAAGCCAACTAAAAAGCTCATAAATTCAAGATCGTGAGACGCTAATGGGGTATATTAGATGCATACACTCGCGGGATTAAAGGGCCATGTGGACAATTTCACAGGCAGGCTAATACTAAAATATCACATTTGTTTTATAAACAAACGTTCTTCCATTAGTATTTCATACCGAACTTATGAGGATCGTTAAACTAAAATAAAAAAAAAGCTGAAAAAGGGCTTAAGTTTACATTTTTTCAAACATATAGGTTCGTTGCGCGATCGGAAGACATTGTTTTATTTCAAAAAGATTTTTTTTTTTTTTGAAGTCTTCACTAAACGTAACTTCTCCGTTTTGTAGCCTGAAAAAGTACGTTGAACCAAAAATGTTAAAAATTCGGGAAAAAAACCCCTGAAATTCTCAACTTTTTCGATTTTTTAGGCTTGTTTCTGGATCAGAAGGTATTATTCGATTTCAATTTTTTTTTTTATTTCTGAAGGTTTTACCAATCGTAACTTTTCTGTCTTAGAGCCTTAAAAACAAACATTAAAACAAAATTTTTGAAAAATCACTAAGAAAACACGAAATTTTCCATTTTTTCAAATATTTAGGCTCGTTGCGGGATCGGAAGATATTATCCGATTTTTAAAATTTTTGTTTTGTTTTGTAAGTCTTCACCAATCGCAACTTTTCCGCACTATTACGATTCGAAAATAAAAACTTTGTTTTTTTCGTTCCACCCTACTGTACACACTGGCAGATGAGTCGCTCATTTATTTCCTGGTTTTCAAACTTGGTTGACATACTGCCGTGTGATTAAATAGCATAAACTACAGTTGGCGCTAACCTGGCGTCTCTGTGAAAACTACGCAGATCCTAACCATAGCATTTCGAAGCTGCTAGGCGAGTTTTGCCTCAACTATAGTAATAACTGTATTTTAGTTTATGACCAAGTTCAATGTTATATTAGAAATGGTTTTAAAAGAATGGAATTTTCCGTCTTGATTCTGCTTTTACAACTAGCAAATATTCTTCGTGTTAATATCTTTCCTTTTCTACCCTTCTTACAGTTACCCTGTTTCATCTAGAAAAAGAAATTAAATGTATTTAAATATTGTATGTGTTCTGACGCATGAAGTTTATCTTAATATGAGGTCGGTACTCGGAGTCAGGGTTTCTTTTATTTTTTAATTTAATATTAGTTCTTGTTTCCCCGTGATTTTTTTTTTTTTTTTTTTGCTCTTGTCTGCAATAGGAAATAACAATCAAATTTTACCCGGAGTATGGGGCGATGTGAAATAGTTAAGATGACTGAGCTTCTTCAAAATTAACAAATGAGGCCGTGAGAAGCAAAGGGATGCAAGTGGACTATTTTAAGTTTCGAGTAAAACGCGTTTAAAGATCAGATCCTAAGTAGACTTTCATTGAAATTGTTTTCTAAATCATTCTGTACAGCAGCACCTACCAGGGCTACTAGTACAATCTCTTGACCCAAGACAGAGGAGAGGTTCACCTACCATTTGTACTGGTTATCTCCAAATTTTTAATTTTGCCACCTGCATCCCTTTGCTTCTCACTACCTCAAATGGGAAATTTATTTTGAAAATTACAGTACTTAAAGAAAGATCATTCTATCTTGAAGTAAAACTTGCATTGAAACCAGGGTTGCCTGACAGAAACTAGTTTTTGCGTGCCAGTGGTAGAAAATAATTATAACCGGTAAAAACCGGCAGAAACTGGCAAAAACTTAAAAGCATCTTTAAAAATTCAAGTAATTAATAAATGATATTCGTTTAAGTAAACAAAAAAAATAAATAAACTCAATTTCGTCATTGTAAAAATAAATCTTATGCTAGTGTCTTTGATTTAGTTCAGAAAGGGAACTTTTCAATTGCAGATGCTCGAAATATTTGGATTAATCTAACCAAGAACGAAAATCATATGGGTTTTTAGGAAAGAGGAGTAATATACAGAATTAAACCGGCATTACTGATTGTAATTTCCTCTCTAATATGCTTGATCTAAATTGCTTGTGATTGAAATTATCATGTGCTTCAAGAAGAAATTGTCAGAATTTTACTTGCCAATATTAACCTAGATTTTGTACCTAATGTCACAGCTTTTCAAAACAAATCGACCCCATTTCTCGAAACTTATGTTTCCAGTTAAATTTTTACCACTACCCCAGTTACTACATGGTGGACCAGTTTTAAAAAAATATACAATAGATAAAAGTTTCACGAATATTGCTCGTTCCTTCACTGTTATAACCAGGGGTTCCAGACAAGTGAATATATTCCCTCTAAGGTGAAAGCATGGTACCCTAAGGTGCAATACTGGCCAGGAAATAAAGCAGAAGAGCCAAAAGAACATGCAATCACAGAAAGACTTGCTGCGCATGCGCTTTTGTCTTAGACATGCATTCAACCACGTCAATATGGCGGACAAATGGTGGTTGCATCTATTTGTCTTTCACATCGAATGAAGTACACTATTGGATTTACACACAACTTTTCTAGGATTAATTATCCGAAATAACAAGTAAGTACAGATTTTGATCACTTTGTAGCTTTTAGGGCTTTCAAATATAGTTAAAAGTATTTGAAAGTGCATTTACTGCTTTTCAGTTACTGTTACTGTCGTTAAGGTTCAGCTTATTTTGTTACTGTCGTGAAATTTCCATTATTCAAAACGCTACCAAAAATATCTATCATTATTTTCTTGAGTCCTCGATGAGCAGCATTTAATCACCAAAATAACCAGCTAAAATTATCAATAATCAACAAGTGAAGACCAGAACAAAAATGATTCTTGTGCTTCGTAGGATATAACAGACTTAGAATGCAAAAACGTAAACAGCAAAAAAAAAAAAATCTTTCTCCGTGTGACTTTTTTTTTTTTCCTTTTTCATTCAAGTGTTTAAATCAATAATTAACAAGTGAAAACCTTAGTAAAAATGATTCTTGTGCTTCGTAGATTATAACAGAAAACTAGTGGAAAAAAAAAATCTCTCTCTCAGTCTAGCTCTTTTTTTTTTTTTTTTTGCTTTTTCATTCAAGTGTTAGAATCTTTTCCTGTTAGCGGTTAATGTCTCGGTAGCGTGAGAAGTTTCTTTTGGTTTTTAAACTATGGAAAAACTTCTTGTGCGTTTTATTTTGTTACTCTTGATTAACGTTTATGAAACGATTTTGTTTTTCCGTAACTGTAATATCCCAGAATATTTTTGGCTCTTCGTGTAAATAATTCATAAGTACCTTATCTATACTTCATTTTCGACACGGTCATGTTTTAATAAATGTATAATTTCTCTCATTATTTAAATAATTACTCGTCTTTAAATTATAACATATTTGTGACATTTCTTTGATATCAAGTGAAGGGTAGATATTTATTGTTTTATTAACTTTTAACGTTACTTTGTAAAAAAAAAAAAAAAAAATAAACTCATCAGAATGCCGAATTTTTTCACACGTTTTTAACGGCCCACAAGTTATTATCTTATACTAATAAAATCTAAATATCTATCTATCTATGTCCTGTAATAATCGGTATCTTGAGTTTAAATTTCAAGGTAAAAATCTTACCATTTTTCCGATTCTTTCTGGGCGTTTGCATCTTTTGACTTCATAGAGAGTTACTAAAATTGACTAAAAAAATCACAGTACTATCAAACTAAAAAAAATTCAATATATTAACAATATTTACAAATTCAAAGCAAATTCTTTGCAAATCGGACTGTATTAAAAAAAATCTTCGTTGTTCTAACGATTCGATTTATTTTTTTTATCTCAATCAGTTCACTTCAAATCAGGAAAGCGGTGGGCGAAAGGAAAAGTTCAAAAAATAAAAGTTCAAGGCTAACCTTGATCGCGACATCCTCCCACCTTGAGCTCTTCACCAATGAAGAACTCAATCTGCTGTGAAGCCTAGTCTCTTGGGTTCTTTTACTATTCTTCCACTTCGCGTTACCACTGGTTCCTGGTTCTTCCGAGTAGTGGCTTTATCTCTCAAAAGGGTACCTTCATCGTTTTCTGTTATTTCTAAACTGTACACACGTTGCACAGGACGTGTGACAATTCCGGACTTAGTTTTTATGCGGACAACTCTGGCAATGCCATCCTTGCCTGGTAGGACTTCAAGAATTCGTCCAAGTGGCCATTGCAACCGTTTTAGATTGTCTGATCCTATGAGAACAATTTCGCCTACAGAAGGAGGCTTAGCTTCCTTTGGACATTTTCTTGCATGTTTCAGCTGTCCAAGGTATTCTTGCCGAAATCTCTTTCGTAGGTCTGCATGTACTCGTTGTAGATATGAATATCTTTTTCGCAAGTAGGTGACATCTACTATATCGATATCAGGTACGCCGCATTCTCTGGTTTCTTGGAGGAACATGGAAGGAGACAGTGCAACCAAATCATTTACATCTTCTGACAAGTACGTTAAAGGTCTCGAGTTTATCAGGCTTTCGATATCACACATTACTGTGTTCAGCTCTTCGTAAGTCAGCGAAGCTTGACCTAAAACTCGACGCAGAATTTGCTTTATCGTACCTATCAACCGCTCCCACCATCCGCCCCACCAAGGGGCTGAAGGTGGTATGAACCTCCAGGTTATTTTCTTCAGCGACGACTGTGATTCTATCTTTCCCCAATCTAGTTTGCTTAATTCATTGTGAGCTTTAACGAAGTTGCCTCCATTATCGGAATATAAAATTTCTGGCCTTCCTCGTCTAGCAATAAATCTTCTTAACGCTTGGAAAAAGGCTTCTGCTGTTAAAGAGGTTATCAGTTCTATATGCACCGCACGATACACAGCACAAGTGTAGAGAACTATCCAGGCTTTCGTTCCGTCTCTTAAGTATAACGGTCCAGCAAGATCTGTGCCTGTGATTTCGAATATTGTTGCATCTCTAACTCTATCCTCAGGTAAAGGAGGGCATTTCGGTTCTGAATGGGTCACAGTGAATCGTTTGCATCGTACACATGTCGAGATAGCTTTTCTTACCGTTTTCCGGTTCTGGAGAATCCAATAGTTCTCTCTGAGATGATTCATCAACGCCTGAACTCCAGCATGTCTGAGTTCTTGATGCTTACTTTCTATGAGCATGTTCACGATTCGGTGTTGCGATGGCAAAATTATTGGCAATCGAAAATTCTTTTTATCTTTTCTTCTAAAAATTCTCGTTTCTACTCTTAGGAGACTACTTTTATCAAGCACAGGATTAAGTTGTCTAATTCTTTGTTCATTGGCTCCTTCTGGAAATGATTCTCGTTGTACAATATTAAGTAAACTTTTTTCCGCAATTTTTATCTCCTGTACACTTAGATTTCCTTTTTGTTTAGAATTTTTAGACTTCGAATTCAAGTAGAACCTATAAATCCATCCAATGATTCTAATGAGTCTCGGATAATTTGAGTATCTGTGAAACATATTTTCGCTTTCCACATTGACTTGGGTATTTATCACAGCACTCCTTCGCTTTTCTCGAGAAATTTCTTCATCATTGAAAACCAAATCAAATTGTGGCCATTCGTCATCATTCTTCTTTAACCGAATTGAATTCTCCCACCATTTCATTTTCAGTAACTGTTTAGCTGGGTAGCTCCTGGAACGAAGGTCGTCAGGATTCTCAACCCTTTTTGCTTCTTCAGAGTCTTCTTGATGAAAAGAAAGCGACTGGTTAGCTCGGCCTTCTTGCTCAGGATCAGAGATGGGTAAACTTTCATCTAAATGCTCAACACTGGCATCATTTTCGTGCTCAACAGATGCAACTATTTTCTCTTTAGAAGGTGTATCATTTTCTTTATCTTCTTCCTTATCTATACTTTCTTCTTTCACATCTATATTTTCTGCTTTCACATCTGTTTCTGTTTTAGTATCCATCAATTCTTCGACAGAAGTAACAGGTTTTGCACTTTCTTCTGAAGCATCCACTTCATTTGATTGCACGTCATCAACTTCCACCGGATCTTCATTAGTGGTCTTTTTTACTTCATTTTCATCTTTTTCAGATTCAGAACCATTTTTGATTTCCTTTTCTTCCATGTCTTTTTTAGCGATCGGACCAGCAATACCTATTGCATCAAAGTTCCACATTTCTGGACTGGTAAAATCTTTCATAAATAAATTTGTTACCACCATTGTAGAATTGTCATCATGATCGTCAAATGGCATCTTCCCCATCAAGGTCCATCCAAGATGTGTTCCGACAGCTACGAGTCCACATGGCAGAACTATGACTTTTCCAGTGAGAAGCTTACCTGCTACATCAGCTCCAATTAATAAATCTATGTCTTCAGATTCGGTTACTTTTGGAATCAATTGATCTGTCAAAATTATATTTCTTTTATTCAATTCTTGCGTACTTGGATCTAGCTTCAAAGTTGGTATTTTAGAACATATTTTTTCTTGGTCAAGTACTTCAAAATTGCAGTGATATTCTTTGTTAATACTACTGACTAATACTCTGTATCGGTAATGTTCTTCTGTGTGTTCCTTACCACCAAACAAATTATGTATAATTTTTTCTTCTTTAAGGCGATCATACTGCATTTCTTCAGCGACTCGTTTACTCAGATATGACCGTTGGGAGCCAGAATCAATAAGACATCTCACGATTTTCCCTCCCTTGTTGCCTCGTAATCTGACGAACAAAGTCTGTAACAGAATGTTGGGACTACAAGTGCGGTTATTTAACACTGTGTCACTGATAGCATTTTGACCGTCATTCTCTTTCAGCACGTCTGTTTTTAATTTATCGCGCTCTTGGTGTTTATTTTCGTTGCACATTATAGTTGCATGTTTTCCATTACATCGTTCACAATTGATTCTAACTTTACACGTTCGAGTTCTATGACCCACTTTAAGGCAGCAAAAACAACAGCCCTTTTTCATTAATATCTTCTTTTTATCATCTAAATTCATTTTCAGCACATATCGGCAAGCAGATGATTCATGATTTTTCTTCTCACAAAATACACACGTATTCGAATTTGTGGAACCAAAAAGTCCGACTGCAGTTGGAATCTTCTCTTCTTCCCCTCTACTCGGGCGAGGTGGTGAGGAATGTTTCTTCATTCGCTTCGAATCGAAGCTAAAACTTTCTTTCGTTAAGGAAATTCTTTCTTCCCCTTCAACCTCTGTTTTCAAAAAATTCATTAGAGAGGTCAATTTATTTAATTCTTTAGTATTTTCATTTTTTAAAGTCATGCTCCTTTCCCATATTCTAATAATATCTTCTGGTAAACAACTTTCAACTAATGGATACAAAATCGAAGCGTATTTATCGGAAGTAACACCCAGGGAATTTAATGCTCGGATATGTGATTCTATTTTATCATATAATTTGGCCAGGTGCATCTTCTTTTGACCCATTGAATTTGTCAGCACTAGACTCAATAATTCTCTTATATAAACTTCAATGAGCAAGTCTTCCCTACCAAATCTGGCAGTTAAACATTCAATTGCTTGTTCGTAATTTTCCGCAGATGGGGGAAACGAATCAACGAGTTCCCTGGCACGGGAGCCTTCTACAGTAGCTTGAGTTAAATAAATAAATTTATCTTCAGGTGCTATATTTATGTCTTCATGAATTTTTCTGAACTGACCCCAAAAACCGAGCCACTCCTTAATATCCCCATTAAATTTTTTCAACTCCCCACGCGGTAACTTAAATCGGCGTTTATTTAACTCCGTTTCAGTCACAACAGTTGAAATTTCATTATTAGTACTGCGCAGCATTTTTTCAGCTTTCGTTCTAAGTCGTATGAATTTTTCTTTGTACGACTCATATACGTTATATTCAACATCAAAATCCTCTTGAGCACAATCAGAATCATTAGCTAATATTTCATGAATTTCTTTTTCTTTCATATCAAGTGCACACCATTTCTCACTCAACTGGTTAATTAAGACTTCTATTTCATCTTGACTACAATCTGTAGCTTTTAAGTATTCTTCCAGTTGGTTAGCGATTCTCGAAAAACCACTTCGTAATGGAGTGCGTAATTTCTTCAAACTCTCCATCATTTATATTAAGAAAAAAAAAGCTATCTTTATCAAATATTATTAGTTTCCTTAACTTAATTCAATATAATTGCAAACGCCCACCCGGGGGCGCCAAAAAATGTAATAATCGGTATCTTGAGTTTAAATTTCAAGGTAAAAATCTTACCATTTTTCCGATTCTTTCTGGGCGTTTGCATCTTTTGACTTCATAGAGAGTTACTAAAATTGACTAAAAAAATCACAGTACTATCAAACTAAAAAAAATTCAATATATTAACAATATTTACAAATTCAAAGAACAATCGTTGTTCTAACGATTCGATTTATTTTTTTTATCTCAATCAGTTCACTTCAAATCAGGAAAGCGGTGGGCGAAAGGAAAAGTTCAAAAAATAAAAGTTCAAGGCTAACCTTGATCGCGACATGTCCAAGCTTCTCCCGAACGACAGTGAACTGACCATCGAACCAGGTATCGATGGATTCGTCATCTTCCCGTCTTCATGTTTGGCTATTTAACATAATCCTCCGATAATAATTAGCGGAGATATCAATTAAAAATTATTAATTATGACTTTTAGATTTCAAAATAAAATCCATATTTTTCGAAGGCTTTCCTCCATTCAAATTATTATTCAGTGCTTCAACTCAACTTTCCGGATGAACGTTTTTATTAAAATTTACAGCGTGAAGCATAGACTAATAATAAGTAGACGTAAGATAAGTTTTCTCAGATAAGTCTCAGATAAGTTTAAGATAAGTAAGATAAGTTTTCTCAATCTTGCTGATGAAGAAAATTGGTTCATAGATGTATCATGTGACTAGTGGAAGGGCTTGGCAAAGACTTTGGCAGCATGGTTGCTAGATGGCAGCATTATCCATAGTTCGGCACTCGACATGTATTTTAAGACAATGTGTTTTCAATAAAAAAAAAACTTCCAGGTGCAGAGACTGAACTGTTTTTCTTTTAGTTATGCATTATTTTGACATTAGTAATAGTTTTTGATCAGTTTTCGGTAACTTTTATTTCATTTGGAGCGTCAGCGTTGGCGTGAACGAAATGGCGTAAACGTTTTGCGTTAACGCAAAAATGTACTAATCGGTATCTTAAATTGAAACTGTAGGTAAAAATCTTACCGTTTGCTGATTCTTCTTGGTCGCATGCATCTTTTATTGCTTAGAGAGTTATTGAAATTGACTAAAGAAAATGCACAATACTATCTAAACGAAAAACTCACTATATTAACAAAATATTTACAACTTAGAATAACAAATTTGCAAATCGGACTCCATAAAAGATCATTCTTCCGTGTTCCATAAATTCTATTTATTTTATTTCGATCTGGCGTTGATCGTCTGCTACGATTAACGCCCGCTGTTGCTAGGATATCCACCAGTCACATGGTTTGGTTTATGAGCAGCAAAAGGGTTGCCATAGCTCGGTCAACTCTTATTATTAGTCTATGGCGTGAAGAAATTCATTGAGATGAAAGATCTGTTGCCATTTCTTTTTCTCGAATATGAACAGGTAAAATTCTTGTTTTTGTTTTGAGGCTTTTCCTGTAATCAGGGGATTTAAATTGTTTACTTTTTTGGGGGGTTTTCCGCAATCTGCCGCAAAACTACACTGACTTTTTTTTTTTTGGTTCAAGCCTGAGTGTTGAACTCGCGTCACTTGACATAACTTTTATTTTTGAGGTGGACCGTGCAAAGCCGGGCGACGCAGCTAGTTATTATTTATTGTATGAATTAAAAAAAAAAAAAAACGATTAAGATTTCATTGGTCCAAAGAGTTTTTCATTTGCTTTTACCGGCCCGTGGGTCAAAAGAGACCCACACCAGAAACACTGAGTTAGAGCACTATCAGATAAAGCAATGAGCACTTCTTAACTATGTTGAAAACTCTGAAACATGATCAAATGCTGTAATTACAAGTTTTAATCATTTCCAGTACTGAGTTCAATGTGAAAAATGTCCAAAACGTAGAATATCATGAATCAAAAAAAAAAAAAAAAAAAAAACTATTAAAAAAAAAAAAAAACAAAAAAAAAAACACACACAACTGTATTCAAAAACGGACACAATACGGGGAAGGGGGAGGAGGATCTACAGTAAGGGTGCCATTTCTCTTTCGGAAGGTTCCTTTTTTTTAAAAGGTGCCTGTTTTTCACCCTATTTAGAGGTGTCATTTCGGCTCCGTATTGGGTGCCGCTGGTGAACAAGCGTTTCTCCTCTGAAAGGTGCCGAATGCATCCTGTAGTTTTAACAGTGTTGATGTATTGCCTGCTAGCTCTTGTGTTGCAAGAATATTCCAAAGATTCTCATTTGTGCATATTAAATTGAGAAACTGTTAAGAGTTTTGAAACCACCTTTTCTAAGAGGCAACTGCTGGGTCCAAACAATGTAACATTTGATTTTGAATTGTGATAATATTGTAACTTTACATTGTTCGTTGGTTAACAATTAATTATTTCTTCCATGCACTTTCTATTGTGAGTCAATAATTTTTTGTGATTTTGTGAGTTTTTGCCAGTTTCTGCCTCAAATGAGGTAGAAAGTAGTTTTTGCCACGCTGGTTTTAACCGGTTTCTACGAGTGGTTTTAACCGCCTCGGCAGAAACTTGCTAACCCTGATTGAAACGCTGTTTTTATTTATTTATTTTTTTATTATTTATTTTTATTTATTTATTTATTATTTATTTTTATTTATTTATTTATTTATTTATTTTTTTGGCAGTAAATTTGCTCCTTCAAAAAAAAAGTGGAAAATGTTCACTTTTTTTCCCGTGGGGCAAGTTGAATGAAATCTTTACTATTGAATTGTAGAAAATGTTTTTGAACAAATTAATTAGTAAATAAAAGGTTTAATGAATTAGTGAAAAGATACTGAAACAATAAACTGAAAATTAAATTAGTTAATTTTTCATGGGTGAAGAAAAATAAATGAACAAGTAAAAGAGTAAAGTAAAAGGCGTTCCCTGTAACGCCGAAACACGTGTCTGCTGTAATTGCAAATTTGTGCTTCTTCTAACGTTGTTTTGTCTTACTTTACTGTTCAGCACAAAGGTATTTATTTATCTTAAGTAAAAGAGTGAATAAATAAGAATATTAGTAAATGAATGAATAAATAAGTGAATTACTAAGTGGAGGGAAGAATTAATAAATGAATGCGCAAGTGATTTAGTAAATGATTGAATGAGAGTAAACAAAATAAACCATTTCACTTTGCCCCGCATGTACTTAACTGATTGTAGGAAATATTTAAATACAAACGAGCTCAGTATTAAATAAATAAATATTTCACAGGGTATTAGAAGGCCTCATTTAATATTTAGAATGTTAGTAACAAGAACTTTATCATTTTATAGTATCAAAACTAATTTTGACTTGAAACAAAATATTGCAATCTGAGTATCAATTTTTGAAGATAGCCTGTATTATCATATGCCTTAATCTTCGGTGATATTTTTTTCCGACTGAAATAGATTACATGTGCTACTATGTAGTTAAAATATTACCAGATAGGTGGTGCTGAAAGCAGAGCAAATATTTCACCACTTCACTTTGCCACACTTTCCCCGACTATCCTAAGTTGTTATTCTTGACTATCTTTAGACCAGGCTTCCCAAACTGTGGTCCGTGGACCGTTTGGGTGTCCGTCAAGCAGTCTAGTGGATCTGCCGCAAGTTTTGGGGAAAAAAGTTTTAAACACGTGAAACGACATTTTAATAATGCTCTTATATTTGAAGCTCAAAATTTTCTCCTTCGAAGTAAAAAGTTTTCCTTTGAACACTACATCCTAACATCTCGAGATACAATGTTGTTAGATCATTTAGCTTTTCACTGCAAATTCCCAGTACACATTGGAATCACGTTTGGAAGACTTTCATTTCAGAAAAAGTTCCGAATTTGCTCCGTTTAAAAGAAAGTAAAAACATTGCTTTCTTTCGTACAAATATAATAAACATCTCATTTTATTAGTGGAATGTCTCAACATGATACTACTAGAAATTTTGTTCAATGAATCGCTGTCGGATGATGTCGAGAATGCCGGAAAAAGGGAAAGCCTTCCCTGGTCGAAGATCGCCCATTGCTGAAGAAAATACAGACGACTGTTAATTTTACCTCACGATATTGTGGTAAAATTAACAGCAAAAACTACTGGTATAGTCAAAGGAGTGGTTCATCAGTACTGTAAAAAGTGTACAAAAAAGTGAATTAAAGTTCCGGAAAGATTTCTCAGAAATGTTTTCAAAGCAATTCCATAAAATGTGCTTCAAAGTGTTCTAAAAAAGGGGACAAGTGTCTGAGTTCAAATTGTGTTTAAAACCTGCTCAAAAAGTATCATATTACTCTTCAAAACTAAATACCGAAGCTGTCTAGATTCTGAACCTGATATTCGAGCAGCGATCAAAAATTAAACCCAATATGTGTAGTAAAATTGTGCCAACTAAACCAACTTCACTCTTTCCCTAAATCGGGATTCAATTTTAAATTTTCTTTGTTTTGTAACTAATTTATTTCTGTTTGATCAATTTGAATTTTGTCATTCAGAGTTTGTAAATAAAGATATGCATTGCAATCTACCTACCAAGGGTCCATCCACAAATGATGTCATGCTTTGAGGGGGATGGGGCTTAAATTGTTTTAGTTTGCGATAAGGGAAGGGAGAACGTAACAAGAGGGACATCAAACATTTTTATAAAAACATGTTAATGAAAAATAGCGTGACATGTACCAAGGGGAAGAGAGGGGGTGACATTTTGTGACAAACAAAGGAGGGAGTCAAGCACGTTGAAAAAAGTGTGATATCATTTATGGACAGCCCCCCCCCCCCAAGAACTATTTTTACAGGGGTCCGCTCTAAATATTGGTCTACGAAAGAGGGTCCGCTGGCTATAAAGTTAGGGAAGCCCTTGTTTAGACTATAAATTTCAATTAAATAACTTAACCTTCTGTCTCAGAAATCCATATTTTTAAAAGAACAACGCAATACGCTTCATGGGTAATGGAAGAGAAATGAATATGAAATTATAGTACAGTAAAAATAGGCCAAAAAATGGCCAAACCCAAACATCCCAAAAAAAAAAAAAAAAACCCTGAAACCTGTTGCAAATTAATTCTTGCCCTTCCAGCAAGAAGGGGTAAAATGTCCCAGCACTTTGCGCGCGGGTTTTGGGGGAAAGGAGGGGGGGGGCAAATAATCCTCTCTTTAAATAAAAACAATTTCTATTACTTAGAAAAAATACTCAAAAGTCGCAGAAATCACTCTCTATAATAGTAAATTAATAAACTCTCACAGAAAAATAATACTAATTAACCGGGGTGCACAGGCCGGGGGGGGGGGGGGGTCCATGGTGCAGATTGCGTCATTGGAATTTTTAAATCAGTTTTTTTTCAAGGGGTATTTCTTCCTTTTTGAGGACTTTTATTTTGGATCGGAACTTCGTCACACTTCAGGGGTGCGCCATCGCTTTGAAGGGGGGGGGGGGAACCATGAATTAGCATTCTAAAATCAACGATTGCAGTGAAGTTCATGAAAACATTTCACTGATTTTAAACTTTTCCGAAGTACAA
This sequence comes from Uloborus diversus, assembly GCF_026930045.1. Taxonomy (NCBI): domain Eukaryota; kingdom Metazoa; phylum Arthropoda; class Arachnida; order Araneae; family Uloboridae; genus Uloborus; species Uloborus diversus. The sequence continues at coordinate 32,164,167 of NC_072731.1, read as the reverse complement.
AATGCCACACAATGATATAGTAATGTCAGAAGGATAATTCTAAAGGATCTAAGCGAGCTCAGTAACCAATTTAGTTGTGACTGGAGTTATTAAACTGTTTAGAGTGCTAGGGTGATATCTAAAACAAAATCCCTGTGCAACATAAAAAAAAGTTCAAATTGACTGAAGTTTACCTCCTTCTTCTTAATTAATTTACTTCAACTTTTCTATAATCTTTTGCCATTACCGTTAGGGGGGATAAACCGAAATTGCCAATAGTGAGACGGGCAATGCTGTAATTCTGCACCCTCCAAGTCGGTGGGGGTTCTCGTTTGCAAACACCTAGTCGCCTCTCTTTTACGCAGCTGGTTATGTTAATTATGTTAAATATGCGAACATTTACTTGCAACTCTATCTGAAACTTTCAAGTACATTATGCAATAAAAAAAAAAAAAATTGATAAAGGTGTCACATCAGCTACCCAACGATCCAACGCAGTGACAAATTTAGGTGGTCTGTACTGATTCAACGATAGAAGAAGTCTTGATGAGAACAATGAGCAATACAATAGTAGAATGCCAAATACTGCTTTTTTCTTTCTATGGGTATCGACTCAAGTTGGTAGTGGTGTTGCTCGCCGATACTGGTCGGTCGCTGATAATAAGGTGAAATGTGATGAGGCCTTTAACGTTGAGGCAGTAACATAAAAGGATGTGGAAGGCAAAAATTTATTGGCATTTCTTTGTAAAGGAGGTATGCAATTATGTCTCTAGCTTCTGTTACGAGAGTAGTTACTATCTCACCAAAAACAACCCTGTTGTAAAAATTTCCCCGCCAAGAAAACCTTCAACTTTTCCGCACAAAAAAGAAGGTCTTCATCTTAAACCCCAAAACATTCAGCCTTAAAAAGTTATGACATCTACTTTGCCCGCCAAGTATCCTCCCTGTTCTCCTCTTTCATCACATCTACTTCCGTTAGAACCTCCTCCCACCTTCAACTCTTCAGAAATATGGATAGATCCTTTAAATTGTTTATCTTGTTTGGCGGGAAGCTTTTTGCTCACCAAGCCATAAAATAAGAAACGGCACTGTGGATGCGATAATAAGATCTCATCAAAACAACCCTGTTGTAAAAATTTCCCCACCAAGAAAACCTCAAAGTGAAGTGGTTGCTTGGTGAGCAAAAAGCTTCCCGCCAAACAAGATAAACAATTTAAAGGATCTATACCAATTTCTGAAGAGTTGAAGATGGGAGGAGGTTCTAACGGAAGTAGATGTGATGAAAGAGCAGAACAGGGAGGATACTTGGCGGGCAAAGTAGATATTATAACTTTTTAAGGCTGAATGTTTTGTGGTTTAGGATGAAGACCTTCTTTTTTGTGCGGAAAAGTTGAAGGTTTTCTTGGCGGGGAAATTTTTACAACAGGGTTGTTTTTGATGAGATATCACATCTTTTTGCATTGATATTATTACTTTGTATGTATTTTTAGAATTCAGAACTTCAAGTCAGAAAATGTTCAATTGAAACAACCCTGTTTTGTGTTTTTAAGGAACATTAATGGCAAGCCTAATTTTACGTCAAGTTATTTTCTGACCATTTAATTCTATGTCCGTTTTGCGAGGATTGGGCCGTTTAAATTTTATTGCAATCCTTGTATCCTCTCTGTTGCATAGAAAACCTTTTGGATAATAAAATACTATATTTTAAATTATATTGTTTTCGAGTATTTTACAACTTCGCAGCGACTGCGCATGATGCACGCGGACTTAGCTCTTTAAAAGTCTTGATTAAATTAATTGCAAAAAAATTTTCTGTGAACAAATTACTGCAAACATGGATATCTACACACGTATTTCATATATTTTCAATTCATAATGTGTTATGTTTGTGAAAAATGCATTAATTTAGAAAATAAACAAACCAATAAAAAAGGGCTATTTTTCGCTTTCAATTATAAAGTAAGATGTATCATATTCATATAAGTATAGTTTCATATATTATCTCACGCAAAATATTCTAATGGTTTAACCCCAGTTTCACACCGACATTTAAAATCCCCCCCCCCTTAAATATATCAAAACTAAAAAACAGGGGGAAGGAAATTTCGTATCGGCAAAACTTGGAGGGGGTGGGAGACAGCATTATGGAATCTTAAAACAGAAAGCCCAATGAGCTAACAAACAACATAGAATCCTAAAACAGAAAGCCTAATCAGCTAAGTACCCGCGCGTGCGCAGTCGCTGTGGCAAGTTTGAGATATCCGCGATTTCTCAAGTCAACCTAGTTGCAACTGTTGGATCTGTTTTAGTCTTGATCGAATTTCATTTCCTAAGACAACTTTGAACAATTGTTAGAACTGTTCTAACCTTGCAATTGCAGTCAGAGATTAACAAACCATATGAGCTTAGAGTAAGTACATAAGAATTTAAGGAAAATTAGTGATTTTCAAACTTTAATTACTCCAGCCCATGATTGTCCTGGGGATTGTATTTTGGTTTATGTCGTCAGGGGCCACTAGAGATTGAGTATGCCAAAAATCAACTCCGGGGGTCTTCATGGGCTGAGATAGAGGCGTGAAAAACCCAGAAAACCCCAACTTGTTCTGTCGTGTAAACTTCCTTAGTCGCTTTTTTCGTTCGTCTTTCTTGGCGGTGGATTTGCTTTTGTTGGCTGCTGACTTTGGTTCTCTTGGCGGCCGGGACGCTCCCGCGTCCCGTGATCTGCAGTGATGTGTAAACTCAAACCATCTTTTACACTGAATGGTATGAACAGTAAAAACGATGAAACAACAAATTGCTAAAAACTTCTAGTACGACTTGTGCGCTGATCCTCCATCAGTATTCGATGAGTCTGGTTTCAGAAGGAAAGAAAATCTGTGTGGGTAAAGTGTTATCATCCCCCCCCCCCCCAGAAGCAAAAGATCCATCCACGCCACCATCACAAAACAAACAGCTGGTGTCATATATCTTTTGATAGAAGATACCTTCTCAATCATGTTTTTTTTGGGGGGGGGGAGGGGGGGGGGTAATGATCTGCAAGCTTCAAAGAAATATGCCAGCAATGCAGTGTATATATCACTTGTAAGTATGGAAAACCTAGTTTCATTTTTGATGGGTACAAAAAGGAGAAAGCTCCACAGAAATATCTGCGTCCTATTACAACAGCCAAGCCTTCCGCTGTAGAAGACTTCCTTCGCCTCATATCTTGTGCTTGTTCTGAGGGGTTTATTGGAAAAATGAATGTTTGATAAGTCTGAAAGTGGACTAAAGTGCTCAACTATAAGCGCAAACTGTGTTAGAATAGCTGCAACAATAACGATTTTGCGGAGGATCTAGATTCCAAAAAACTTGATAACGAAGACTTTTTGTTACAAGCTTAGGAGAAATCATTTGAAAACTCCAGTTCTGATGGAGATTTTATCTCAATCTGATGACGTATTTGAGGCATGCATGTTATAACGGAAACTAAAAATTTTGCTTTTTAGTACTGCAAAAAAGCAATATAGTAAAAGGAAAAAAAAAAACAGTTAAGCATAATTTTTTTGACCATTTAATCAAATGTGCCATCAGAGGGGGAGGGGGGTAATCTTTAAGTTATTTCGTTTTGGGAGATGAGCTACTGTTATTGTGGGGTAGAGTCCTAATTTAGTGCAGTTTAAATTTACGTGAAATAATACTTCTACTTGAAATGGAAAAGAGGGGGGGATTGGCGTATTATTTTATTTGGGAGGGGTGTGTTGTAGCTTTGGGAGGAGGGGCACCATCGCACTTGGAGGATGGACACACTTTGATTAAAAACTTTAACTTAGCAAAAAATAATATTTCCACTTGAAATGTATGGGGGGGGGGGGCGTGGGTACTGCTTCGTTTTACGGGGATTGAGGGCTCTGTAGCATTGGTGGGTTGTGTCATCCCTCTTGGGGGGTAAGCACCTTTATTTTCATGCTTTTAAATTTAGTATGACAGAATATACCCTCTTGAAATTTACTCTAAAAATTCCGAAAAAATGTTTAAAACAGCAATTTTGAGATGCCCCTCATTCCGAAACCCGAAGCACAATGGGGTGGGACTTTTTACCTGTTCTTATTAAGAGGGTAATAAACAAATTGCATCAGGTTTGAACTTTTATGTTTTTGGATGTTTGGGTCCGACCCCTATTTTTACTGTACTATTAGTGTTTAAGAGCAGATGAGTTTAAACCCCTAAGTAGAGCTTGTGAAGCACTACATACGAATTTAGATAAGGAAACTTTAACAGTTGATTAATGCCCAAGCGTAATCTATGCAATTTACTTACCTGGTCCTGAACTTCTTGCAGTGTCTGTACCAATTCTGATAATGCCCTCATTCGTAGACGGACCCACACTTCTAATTGCAGATGCAACTGCAGATGCAACTGCAGATGCAGCTGCTCCTGATGAAACTGCTCCTGCATCACCTAAACAAAAGAATATTATTTTATCAAAAACATTCAAAATTAATAGAATTTAATTTTAGAAGAATAAATATTTCGCACATTTAGGTTAGCGACTGAAAAAAAAAATTCATTTCTATCCAAGAGGAGGTATAGGTGTAAAGAGGCGATCTTTTACCTTTTGTTTCATATTAGTGGAGTCACTACGGGGGGGGGGGGGGGGGGGGGCAGTCTTCCCCGGGTGTTACTCATCTGGGGGGTGACACCCAAAGTGGAATTGCAAGTTTTTAAGAAATATACCACTCCCATTCCATTTCCACTCCACATGGGAAGGAGCGAATATTATACTCAGGATTAGGTTCATATTATCAATACTTGGACCTAGTTGTGCAGAGTCAGAAGGAAAATGGCCAACCCCCAGTGGTGTAGCGTAGAGGGGGGGGCCTTGCCCCGGGCGGCACTTTGCTAGGGGCGGCAAATTCTGTAACACTAAATTAACATGGAAAAGGCTTTTTTTTTTATTATTAAGACGGCTCTTTGATTAGGGATGTATCACTAAATCAACATCATTTTTTTTTACTCTTCAGTTCTAACTGGTCTCAGGAAATTTTTCTCGTTGAGGCACGAGCACGAAATACTGGATACTGACATGCATGCGAACCATTATCACTGGCGCTGACATAGAAAGACGAGCAGAGTGTTAGTTTTTTTTTTTTTGTTTTCCGTTTCTTGGGCCGTCGGGTCGCTTAAGGCCGTGCCGCCCCCCCCCCCGCAACGCGGGGTCAGCAGGTACGCAGATCCGGGCCTACGTATTTGGATTCAGGGGGTCATTTTAAAAAATTACATTTTATACAACATTTTACAGAAATGAATGATACAATCGATATTGATAGAGTTGTAAAAGAATTTCAGTTGATGAAAAGAAGAAATCTCGAAGACAATCTCGTTGGAGATGATTATAAATCATGAAGATCGACAAGCAGGCAGGGGTGGACTGGGTCCCCCAAGAAGCCGCCAACCTTAACTACCAAAGGGCACGAAAGAACTGAGGTTCAAGGGCGTAAAGGTTTAAATGTATGAAAATAAACGAAAGCGCACAGGTTTGAGGGCGTGAAAAAACAAAGGAGCACAAGTTCAAGGGCGCCAAAAATAAATAAATAAAATAAACGAAGTCGCACAGGTTTGAGAGAGCCAATAAAAAAAAAAACGAAGGCACACAGAAGACGTTTGAGAGCGCAACGGCCCGCAGGCCAGTCCGCCCCTGCAAGCAGTCACTGCCTTAACTAACGTGATTACGCCTCCGCGTGTTTTCCTTAACTGGACTAAAAAACCTTATGCGCCCTTTTTTTTTTTTTTTTGCGGGTTTTTGCGCCCTCGAACTTTTTTTTTTGAGCAATCACGATTGCTAATTGTTTTCATTTGACTGTTGAATGATGTCTTTTGGTTTTTCCTCCGCTTTCCTTTGCAGCACCACCATCGACCGGCACCTCCCGATGCTGCTCCTCTAGCGAGCACTGTCTCCAGGTTACGTCATTTCCCTTCACACACGCGTATATACACACACACACGCGCACGTACACACACACACGCGCACGTACACACACACAGCACTGCATACACAACACGCATACACATGCATACATACACATATGCACACACACATGCGCATACACAAACACACACGCGCATACTACACACACACGCTCGTGATTGCGAAAAACATAATTTGAATTCAAGATGCCAAAAATTCGAATTAATATATATATATATATATTTCATTTTATCTTATTTGTGCCATCGAACGTGTGTGTCTTCGTTTTTTTCCCTTTTTTTAGCAATCACGATTGCTAATTGTTTTCATTTGACCGTCCTTGATGTTTGGTTCCTTTTCAACCCCATCGTCCTCTGCAGGCGCGGCTCCTCCGGTCCTGAGCTCTGTCCCCCGGAATCCGCTTCTACTGGTCGGTGGAGTCCATGTTCTACACACACGCACGCTCATACACATACACACTCACTCACATACACACTCACTCACATACACACACGCCTTTACGCACATACACACACACACGCTTTTACGCACATATACATACACCAACGTGCATACCATACAGGTCTACGCACACACACACAGTGGCGCCGACTCCATGGGGCCTGAGGGGGCCCGAGCCCCCTCAAAAATATTTTTGAGGGGGCAGAGCCCCCCAATAAATCAAGAAAATTATTAGTTATATTATGCTTTCTAAACTCATAAATTTAACTTTTATTTTCTTTGCTTGAAGATAGTTCACCTTGTAAAATACATTCAGTAATGGGTTAAAACAAATAATTATTGCGGTAGTAAGCAGGTTAACTGAAAACGAGAGGTGTGAATAATGGTAGAGTTACGGTGCTGCAAGCACACTTAGAATTTGTCCCAGTGCACGAACTTACGAGTCAAGTCAGTTGTTCCGCACACTTTCAAAATCCCAAAGTACTACAAGGCATTGATGAGGTTTGCGAATTGGCGCAATCTTGCGTTATTGGGCGGTTTACATCAACTGAACTCCCACAGGTCATTGCAGTTGAACAAGAGTGCTTGCTTTTATTAAACAGAGGTGAAACAAATTTTGAAAAATCAACTGTTTTTCAAAAATGACCTAGACATTGAGAGACTGCGTTTACATTTGAATATGTTAGCCAATATCACTAATGAAAATAAAACTGGTCTTAAAAAACAAGTGTAAATTAAATTACCTTTTTACAAAAATACTGTGCATGTTTGTATTTATGTTTCAGGCTTGTCGAGTTTTCGGGGTTCTAATGTTCATTACATAATTTAAAATTCTTTAAAACTCACTATTTTTCATATCAAATTTAGAAAATTTCTCGCTGCAAGACCCTCCGGTCTGCCCCCCCCCCCCACAATATTTTTTCCTTTAGTCGGCATCTCTGGGAGTACCCTACCCTTTTCAATGCCTAGCTACGGCACCGCTGTTTTGCTTTGAAAACGCCATGTCACATTTGTTTGTTTAAATTATACACACCTGAAAATATGTAAATTGGCATTTTCAAATAACAAAAATCTGACCTTTAATGGGGGGGGGGGGCGGACCTCCGTGGGGAGTACATAACCCCCTAAGCCCCCGGTGATGTCTAGCCCCCCGAATAATTTTTGCAAGTCGGCGCCCCTGCACACACAGGTCTACATATACACATACACAGCTATACACACGTAACCGCCCAAAAGGAAGGGCAGGCTTGGAGGACAGTAGCCGTTTCTAGAAACAATAACTCCAATGTATAGGGTCGTGTCGACACTATCGTGATTGCGAAAAACATAATTTGAATTCAAAATTTCAGAACTCAAATTATTATTATTATTATTATTACTATTATTATTTTTTTTCGCGACCTCTCCTCGAACTTGTGCTCCTGTTTCTTTTGCACCCTCAAACCTGTACGCCTTCGTTTCTTTTTTTTTTTTGTACCCTATACGCGAACCTGTGCGCATGTATATACTATTTTAATTTGGCTCTTTGAACTTGTGCGCCTTTGTGTCTTTTTTTTTTTTTTTTGCGCCCTCTAAGAGTCAAGGTTGGCACCCTTTTAGGGGACCTAGTCCGGCCCTGGTAGAAGGATCTATTTTTGGGTTCAAAACGTAACTTTCGAATAAAAAAAGAACTATTCATCGAAATTTCTTCGAAAATGTCAATAAACCTTCCCAGCACTAATCTAGATAAACTGAAAATTTTAACGACATCGGTCCAGTAGTTTCTGAATTAACCCCCGTACATATACATTTGGATTTTGTGTTTTATTTATATAAATAAGATATTAATGCTAAGGCACACTAAATTTCATTCGTAATCTTCAGTGTGATCGTAACTTCAATAAATATATATAATCCGGGAAGGTTTGTGACTGAAGCTGAAGATCTGTGATGCGACTTATTTGCAACATGCGGTGCTTCAAAATTTTTTATTTTTTTAAATTTATATTTATTTTATTTTAGTTATTTATTTATTAATATTTATTTTTTTTATTTTTATTTTTAACCTGAACTTTTTTTCGGACATGGGGCTCATAGAATTGAAGCCGATATTTGGATTTTACGTCGAAAAGTAAATGATTGTATATCAAAAAGTACAATTGAAAAGAAACTGTGGGAAAAAGAAAAAACAGTTCGTTTTGATGCTTATTTAAATACTTTAGGGGGGAGTATTACCCTGAGGGTCCCTCCTTGCTACAAATGCTCATCTTTTCAAACTTTTCTTTTCTCTAGTCCCCCAGAAGAACGTTAACGATTAATATAATGCTCCCTCCCACTCCAAATAAAAATATTGGCTTAGAAAAAATTGAGAGGGTGAGGAGGTTGATCTCCAGAACTCCAAAACGGGGTGGGCAATAGGGGGAAACAGTGCGCGTCATATTTGCAGGTCCGGATATATAAATTTTCGACCCCCTGCAACTAAATCTGCAGAGCCCCTCCCCAGAGGCCAGTAGAGTATATTTTCAACGTTAATAAGTCTTAGTGTTAGTTTTTTTTTTTTCAGTTTCTTGGGCCACCGCTTAAGGTCGTGCCGCCCCCCCCCCCGCAACGCGGGGTCAGCAGGTACGCAGATCCGGGCCTACATATTTGGATTCAGGGGGTCATTTTAAAAAATTACATTTTATACAACATTTTACAGAAATGAATGATACAATCGATATTGATAGAGTTGTTAAAGAATTTCAGTTGATGAAAAGAAGAAAATTAAAATTTTAGATTAAGAAGAAAAAATCTTTTCAAGTATAAACTAGTATGTTGTGGCCATCACGAAACTTTCTTATATATATATATATATATATATATATATATATATTTATTTATTTTTTTTTTATTTTATTTATTTATTTATTTTTTTTTTTTTTTTGATCCCTCCCCATGCTTTACGAGGAAGCAATATTCCCAAAAAAAAAAAAAAAAAAAAAATTATACATGCAAAAACTTGACGACCATCCCAATGTCTGAACCATTGCAAAAGCAAAGCAAAGAGCGAAAATTGAAAGTTATTTTAAAAGCCTTGCTGAAGTTAATTACAAATATTTTATTTGTTAACAAACATAAGATGGCAACAGTTAAAAATTTTAAATCATTGAGATAATATTTCCGATCATTTCCATTCAATTAATCACGAGAAATACGCAGACGACAATCTATTACGATTTATCTTTCTTATTGTTGCATCATAGACTAATAATAAGAGTAGACCGAGCTTTCCCAGACTTGCTGATGAAAAAATTGGTTCATGGATACATCATGTGACTGGTGGGAGGCTTGGCGAAAACTTTGGCAGCATGGTTGCTAGATGGCAACATTATCTATAGTTTGGCACTCGACATGTATTTTAAGAGGTAATGTGTTTTCATAAAAATATTTTTCTAGGTGCAGAGATTGAACTGTTTTTCTTTTAGTTATGCATTATTTTGACATTAGTAATTAGTTTTTGATCACAGTTTTCAGTAAATTTTATTTCATTTGGAACTGCTACGTCAGCGTTGGCGTGAACGTAAGGGCGTAAACGTTTTGCGTTAACGCAAAAATGTACTAATCGGTATCTCAAATTGAAATTGTAGGTAAAAATCTTACCGTTTGCCGATTCTTTTTGAGCGCTTGCATCTTTAATTGCTTAGAGAAGTATTGAAATTGACTAAAGAAAATGCACAATACTATCTAAACGAAAAACTCACCATATTAACAAAATATTTACTACTTACAATACCAAATTTACAAATCGGACTCCATAAAAGATCATTCTGCCGTGTTCCATCAATTCTATTTATTTTATTTCTCGCGGTAGATTGATCGTCTACTACGATCAACGCCTGCTGTTGCTAGGATATCCACCAGTCACATGGTTCGGTTTATGAGCAGCAAAAGGGTCGCCATAGCTCGATCTATTATTATTATTAGTCTATGTGTTGCATTAATAAAGCTATTTTTATTCGCAAAAAAAAAAAAAAAAAAAATCAACACCTCCTGGAGCGATTGGCGTCAAAATTGAACCAAAGCCTGTTTACATATGGATTCACATATACAGTGGGCGCCACTTAATGGGGGTCACTTTGGGACAAATACAATTCGATAACAATGACCGACTGATAACAATAACCGAAAAGTATCCAGGAGACACAAAATAATGTTTTTTTTCCAATTAAGGTGCATTTATTTTGGCAACCTCAAATAAAAGTCACAATGACTCAACTGAACGCAGTTTTAAATTATAAATTATTAAATTAACAGAATGGAAATATCTGAAATATAAAAAGTTAAAGCTAAATTATGCAATTTTTAATCCCATAGTAATAGGTGAAAGTAAAATATGACTGTTTTCCCTGACATTCGTAAACCAGTTTCAAAGCACATTCAGCTTTTCTATCTTTTCCAGCATGGTTTTGCTTGTTGTTTAACTTTTAATTTACTTTCGCTTTGTTTTCAACCTTGACACAATTCTTTAATAGTTTACAAAGTTTTTTAGGCGCAAAAGAAAGTTTTCTTAGGGGGAGTCTGTGGTCACTGGGGGCGAACTTTCTGTAGCTTCATTCCTAGAAAAATTTTGAACTGCTATTGAAAACCAGAAAATGCTACAAAGAAAGTTAGTCTCGTCAGCGTTTGCCTATGTATTTCTGTTAATTGAGGAACAAAAACGAGGAAAAAATTGAAAGTTCATGAAAAAGTGATAACAATAAATGAAGACGTTGATTACAATATCTGAATTTTTTAACATGTGTTAACATACAAGTGTTCCGGGACTTCGTGAATCTGATAACATTAAGCGAATGATAACATTAACCGTGATCACATTAAGCGGCGTCTACTGTATTCCAAATTTCAACCAGAACGTAGCATTACTTCTTGAGATAGGACACTCACAATGGCAAAAAAGAACGGGCGATTGCGCTACCCCCCTTTTTAGCTGTTGACACCAAAATAAAATCAGCTCTTATACCCACTAAGGGCTACTTGCCGATAAATTTTTCTTTCATTCCGTTCATTATTTCTTGAGATACAGCAGTCACAATTGACGGCAAAAAACGTTCTATAGCTCAACCCCCGTTTGAGTTATTGACACCAAAATTGAATCAGCACCTGTTCCTGTTAATGGCAACATATGGACCAAACTTTGTTTGATTCCGCCAGTTACTTCCTGAGGAATAGTAAGCATGCGTAACTCAAAAAACGTCCCATTGCTCCACCCCCCTTGGAGGAAGTCGCGCCAAAAACCAATGGGCACAAGTTCACATAGGGGCACATATGTGTACCAAACATAGTTCGATTTCATGCGGTAGTTTTTGCTGTAGAGCGGCCACAAAAAACTGGTCACACACAGACGTGACACACACACACGGACATACATACACACACACACATACACACACACACGGACATACATACACACACACACGGACATACATACACACACACACATACACACACAGACAGACATTTTCGAAAAATAGTTGAAATGGACTCAGCACACCTCAAAACGTTCGAATCCGTCAAAATTCGAAATTCGAAAATTTGCACGAATCCAATACTTTCTTCTATATATATATATATATATATATATATATATATATATATATATATATATATATATATATATATATATATATATATATATATATATATATATATATATATATATATATAGAAGAAAGTAAAAAATGTATCGATCAGGTAATTTATAATCATATTTTCTTCTTCTTCTTCTTCTTCTTCTTTTCAATAAAAGGTTTAAGAAATATTACACTCAATAAACTTGAAAGAGTACAGCTTAGCGCAGCTAGAATTATTGCCGGACTTAGACATAGTTGTCGAAATGATATAGTGCTCTTTGAGAGCAACTTGCCTGCCCTTGCAAAAAGAAGACAGTGTGGCCTTACAAGGTATTTTAGCAAATTATATAGTTATAGAGAACAACACCGGACTTCAGCCTACCTTCTTGCATGGAATGATAATACTCGTTTGAAGAAACATAGCCCCTTCTCCTATGCAAGGTCATTGAACTTACCTCCCTCCGATGTGGAAACACATTTCCTGGGTTACGCAGGAGCTGGTTTGGAGCTTGAGGGAATTTATTTCCATGACGAGCTCTTGACTAGTGTGATCAAGAGTTCAGATCCACCGGACCTAGTTAAACAAATGGCCCTGGAAACTATACAAAATATACCACATCTCTCCTTGAAAATCTATACAGATGGAAGCAGGGGAGAAGATGGCGTTTCGGGCAGTGGAGTATTCATTCCTACTCCCTCTGGGGCCTTGGAATTTAAAATCAGAAACCCGAATTTCTGTTCAGTATTTAGATCAGAACTGATTGCTATCAGGAAGGGTCTGCAGTGTGCAGTTCAGCGGGAGGAGTGTTTCCGGGAAATCTGGATTTTGACTGACAGTCGTGCCTCAATTCAGCACCTCGCTAATTGGAGTAATGTGGGCGACAAGACCAGCCTGGACATTCTGAGTCTACTACATACTCTTTCATCAGGACATACAATTCACTTTCAATGGATCCCTTCCCACGTTGGAGTTGAGGGTAACGAAAGGGCTGACTTTTTGGCTAGATCTGCTGCTGCGGAGGGTGTGAGCCCTTGTGGAGATCTTACTTTCAGTGAGATCTCCACAATTTCAAAAATGGAGCTCAATCGCCAATTTAAAACACCTCCCAGACACGCCTGGTATTTTGCAAAATGTCCTGGTGAGTCCTTTAGACTCAAGGGTAGACTCCTCCAGACAACATATTCGAGATTCCTGAGTGGCCACACAAAAGCTCTTAGATTCTCTGGGAATATCAAGACTTTTCCGGAGTGTCGTTGGTGCTCTGCTGGAGAGGTTTCACCTGAGCACATTCTATCTTGTTTGGGTTTTACGAAGGATGAAGTCCTTAGTGACCCGTTGCTGTTCTTGGATTTTTTGCAGATATTTGGATTCATGGGGGTTGTTTAGCATTGCTAAACATGCCCGAGATAAGTCAAAAAAAAAAAAAAAAAAAAGAAATATTACAAGTATACACACACTGCAAAAAATAATTGTTGTTTTTATAGTAATATACTGTTTTTACTTTCTTCTATATCTAATACATAGAAGAAAGTATTGGATTCGTGCAAATTTTCGAATTTCGAATTTTGACGGATTCGAACGTTTTGAGGTGTGCTGAGTCCATTTCGACTATTTTTGGAAAATGTCTGTCTGTCTGTGCGTGTGTATGTATGTATGTGTGTGTATGTATGTGTGTGTGTATGTATGTGTGTGTGTGTGTCACGTCTGTGTGTGACCAGTTTTTTGTGGCCGCGCTACAGCAAAAACTACCGCATGAAATCGAACGAAACTTGGTACACATATGTGCCCCTATGTGAACTTGTGCCCATTGGTTTTTGGCGCGAATTCCTCCAAGGGGGGTGGAGCAATGGGACGTTTTTTGAGTTACGCGTGATTGCTATTCCTCAGGAAGTAACTGGCGGAATCAAACAAAATTTGGTCCATATGTTGCCATTAACAAGAACAGGTGCTGATTCAATTTTGGTGTCAATAACTCAAACGGGGGTTGAGCTATAGAACGTTTTTTGTCGTCAATTGTGCCTGCTGTATCTCAAGAAATAATGAACGGAACGAAAGAAAAATTTATCGGCAAGTACCCCTTAGTGGGTATAAGAGCTGATTTTATTTTGGTGTCAACAGCTAAAAAGGGGGGTAGCGCAATCGCCCGTTCTTTTTTTCCATTGTGAGTGCCCTATCTCAAGAAGTAATGCTACGTTCTGGTTGAAATTTGGAATATATGCGAATCTATATGTAAACAGGCTTTGGTTCAACTTTGGCGCCAATCGCGCCAAGAGGTGCTGATTTATTTTTGTTATCATTATTTTTTAGCGAATAAAAATAGTTTTATTAATGCAATAATAAGAAAGATAAATCGTAATAGATTGTCGTCTGCGTATTTCTCGTGATTTTAATTGTATGGAAATGATCAGAAATATTCATAGACTAATAATAAGAGTAGACCGAGCTATGGCAATCCCATAGACTAATAATTAGAGTAGACCGAGCTTTCTCATTCTTGCTGATGAAGAAAATTGGTTCATAGATGTATCATGTGACTAGTGGAAGGGCTTGGCGAAGACTTTGGCAGCATGGTTGCTAGATGGCAGCATTATCTACAGTTTGGCACTCAATATGTATTTTACGACAATGTGTTTTCATTAAAAAAAAACTTCCAGGTGAAGAGATTGAACTGTTTTTCTTTTAGTTATGCATTATTTTGACATTAGTAATAGTTTTTGATCAGTTTTCGGTAACTTTTATTTCATTTGGAGCTGTCAGCGTTGGCGTGAACGAAATGGCGTAAACGTTTTGCGTTAACGCAAAAATGTACTAATCGGTATCTTAAATTGAAACTGTAGGTAAAAATCTTACCATTTGCTGATTCTTCTTGGTCGCTTGAAATTGACTAAAGAAAATGCACAATACTATCTAAACGAAAAACTCACTATATTAACAAAATCTTTACAACTTAGAATAACAAATTTACAAATCGGACTCCATAAAAGATCATTCTTCCGTGTTCCATAAATTCTATTTATTTTATTTTGCGCTGGCATTGATCGTCTGCTACGATTAACGCCCGCTGTTGCTAGGATATCCACCAGTCACATGGTTTGGTTTATGAGCAGCAAAAGGGTTGCCATAGCTCGGTCTACTCTTATTATTAGTCTATGGGCAATCCTTTTGCTGCTCATAAACCAAACCATGTGACTGATGGATATCCTAGCAACAGCGGGCGTTGATCGTAGCAGACGATCAAAGCCAGCGCGAAATAAAATAAATAGAATTGATGGAACACGGAAGAATGATCTTTTATGGAGTTCGATTTGTAAATTTGTTATTCTAAGTTGTAAATATTTTGTTAATATAGTGAGTTTTTCGTTTAGATAGCATTGTGCATTTTCTTTAGTCAATTTCAATAACTCTCTAAGCAATAAAAGATGCAAGCGACCAAGAAGAATCAGCAAACGGTAAGATTTTTACCTACAGTTTCAATTTAAGATACCGATTAGTACATTTTTGCGTTAACGCAAAACGTTTACGCCATTTCGTTCACGCCAACGCTGACAGCTCCAAATGAAATAAAAGTTTCCGAAAACTGATCAAAAACTATTACTAATGTCAAAATAATGCATAACTAAAAGAAAAACAGTTCAATCTCTGCACCTGGAAGTTTTTTTTAATGAAAACACATTGTCTTAAAATACATGTCGAGTGCCAAACTATAGATAATGTTTCCATCTAGCAACCATGCTGCCAAAGTCTTCGCCAAGCCCTTCCACCAGTCACATGATACATCTATGAACCAATTTTCTTCATCAGCAAGAATGAGAAAGCTCGGTGTACTCTTATTATTAGTCTATGGAAATATTATCTCAATGATTTAAAATTTTTAACTGTTGCCATCTTATATTTGATAACAAATAAAATATTTGTAATTAATTCAAGCAAGGCTTTTAAAATAACTTTCAATTTTCGCTCTTTGCTTTGCTTTTGCAATAATTCAGACATTGGGATGGTCGTCAAGTTTTTGCATGTGTAATTTCGTTTTTGTTGGGAATATTGCTTCCTCGTCAAGCATGGGGAGGGATCAGAAAAAAAAAGAAAAATATAGAAGAAAGTTTCGTGATGGCCACAACATACTAGTTTCCTACAGTTTAATACTGCTCTGCTAAATAACAGAGAAAAACTGTAAAACTATTTTAGATTGCGCAAAAGGTGTTTCTTTTCATACCGGGAAGAGAAACTAATGACTTCAAGGTATCGACAGCCATGTTTGTTAATATTTCGGGTGTGATGAGGCAGGACTGCTCGGCTGTAATCCAAGTTAAAGGTAAGTGCTAGTTATATTAGTCATTCCCTTTTCCTCAAAATGTAGTTTTCTTTATCATCGAGAAATAACAGTGTTTATTTTGAAATCGTAATTCGTATCCCAATATTCGTTGATGTTGACTTTGCTATTTCTTTTAGTTGCTAAGTTGTAGCAATTGCTTTTTAGCAAAAATCCTAGTAGTTGTGTTTCTGAATATTTTACTGCACGTATGATAGTTTTTTAACATTTTCTGAAACTCAAATTTGATTTAAAAAGAAATCAATTCCTTTCTTGATCGTATTTAAAGTTATTAGAACATTAGACTTTGTTTACGATTATATCTCGTGTTATATAGGATGTAAGTACTTAAAATTTAAATCCATATGTTTTCTAATAAATTTTTAGCGGATCGCGATTGATTTCTTTCTTCTGTTTTTTCTCTTTCTTATGTTCAGTTTTAAATTCTTAAACACTTTGCATTCAACCATTTTATTTATAAACTTTACGTTATTGCGTCAGAAACTTTTATATCCTGTACATAATTCGATGAATAAAATGTAAATAAATAAAACAACGTGACCGAAAGCCATGCAAACACCAAACAGTATCAAGTTTACTTATATTTTTTGTTGAAGAATTTGCCACTCTGGAAATACAGAGTTCTGATGTCTGAACGACTCAAAATTCTCTGAAATCTGGAGTCAGCTTTCATACTTATCGATCAAAACTAAAATAATAATAATTAAAAAAATCATCAATGAAGCACGAAAAAAAAAAAAAAAAAAACTAGTATGTCGTGGCCATCACGAAACTTTCTTCTATATCTTTCTTATAATTCTGATCCCTCCCCATGCTTAACGAGGAAGCAATATTCCCAACGAAAACAAAATTACACATGCCAAAACTTGATGACCATCCCAATTCCTGATTTATCTCAAAAGCAAAGCAAAGAATGAAAATTGAAAATTATTTCTAAAGCCTTGCTTAAAATAATTACAAACATTTATCTGTTAACAGACACAAGATGGCAACAGTTAAAAATTTTAAATCATTGAGACATAGACTAATAATAACCGTCGTCATTAAAGGGGACTGGGCGACGTTAAATATGCTCGTGGTCTCAATGTCCTCCAAGTGAAACGATACCTCTGGGGGTGCTAGTACCAGGTAGCTATTAGCTCTTGGACTAGTTCTAAATTCTCATTAACTGTTCGATCCGGTGATGGTGCTGCCATCTATCGGTATATAAAATAATGGAGGCAAGGCACTTAGTATGCAGTCCTCGACATAAATACAGTTGTAGTCAGTTGTGACTCTTGAATAGAATAGAATAGACTAATAATAAGAGTAGACCGAGCTATGGCAACCCTTTTGCTGCTCATAAACCAAACCATGTGACTGGTGGATATCCTAGCAACAGCGGACGTTGATCGTAGCAGACGATCAACGCGAGCGAGAAATAAAATAAATAGAATTGATGGAACACGGAAGAAGGATCTTTTATGGAGTCTGATTTGTAAATTTGTTATTCTAAGTTGTAAAAATTTTGTTTATATAGTGAGTTTTTCGTTTAGATAGTATTTTGCATTATCTTTATTCAATTTTAATAACTCTCTAAGCAATTAAAGATGCAAGCGCCCAAAAAGAATCGGCAAACGGTAAGATTTTTACCTACAATTTCAATTTAAGATACCGATTAGTACATTTTTGCGTTAACGCAAAATGTTTACGCCAACGCTGACGTAGCAGTTCCGAATGAAATAAAAGTTACTGAAAACTGCAATCAAAAACTAATTACTAATGTCAAAATAATGCGTAACTAAAAGAAAAACAGTTCAATCATCTCTGCACCTTGGGAAAAAAATTATAATAAAAACACATTACGTCTTAAAATACATGCCGAGTGCCAAACTATAGATAATCCTGCCATCTGGCAACCATGCCGCCAAAGTTTTCGCCGAGCCTTCCACCAGTCACATAATGTATCCATGAACCAATTTTTTCATCAGCAAGTCTGGGGAAGCTCGGTCTACTCTTATTATTAGTCTATGCATTGAGATAATATTTCGGATCATTTCCAGGGCAATTAAAAGCACGAGCTGAACGCAGACGACAGTCTGTTACGATATATCTTTCTTATTGTTGCAATTAAAAAGCTATTTTTATTCCCACAAATAAAAAAAACAGCCCCCATGGAGCGATTGGCGCCAAAATTAAACCAACGCCTGTTTACATATGGATTCATATTTATTCCAAATTTCATCCAGAACGTAGCATTACTTCCTTAGGTATGGCACTCACAATGGAAAAAAAAAAGAACGTTCGATTGCGCCAGCCCCTTTTTAGCTGTTGACACCAAAATACAATCATTTCTTATACCCTCTAAGGGCTACTTGTCGATAAATTTTTGTTTGATTCCGTTCATTATTTATTGAGATACAGCAGTCACAATTGACGGCAAAAAACGTTCTATAGTTCAACCCCCGTTTGAGCTATTGACACCAAAATTGAATCAGGATCTGTACCTGTTAGGGACAACATATGGACCAAATTTTGTCTGATTCCGCCAGTTACTTCCTGGGGAATAGCAGTCACGCAAAACTCAAAAAACGTTCCATTGCTCCACCCCCCTTGGAGGAA
This sequence comes from Uloborus diversus, assembly GCF_026930045.1. Taxonomy (NCBI): domain Eukaryota; kingdom Metazoa; phylum Arthropoda; class Arachnida; order Araneae; family Uloboridae; genus Uloborus; species Uloborus diversus. The sequence goes on along the minus strand of NC_072731.1, from coordinate 32,145,262 downwards.
TTTGCGCCAAAAACCAATGGGCACAAGTTCACATAGGGGCACATATGTGTACCAAATTTCGTTCGATTTCATGCGGTAGTTTTTGCTGTAGAGCGGCCACAAAAAACTGGTCACACACAGACGTGACACACACACAGACAGACAGACAGACATTTTCCAAAAATAGTCGAAATGGACTCAGCACACCTCAAAACGTTCGAATACGTCAAAATTCGAAATTCGAAAATTTGCACGAATCCAATACTTTCTTCTATATATTAGATTTAGAAGAAAGTAAAAAAACTAATAAAATATAGGTATCTTAAGATACAAACACGAAACCTTTGTGTTTTAAATGCTTTATATGTGAGTAATCAGCAGGAAATTAAAGTTTTACTTCAGGAAAAATGCATTAGTACCATTGACTTGTGAACATAAAAATAATTTTAGAAACTATATTCAAAGGCACTCGATGGGAGTTCACGGGAAGTCTCTATGACCTCCCCAAAAATGCCATATTGGGAAAATTTTGTCTGGCGATTCGGCAAATTTAAGACATAATTGTAATGTTGAACTCTTGAATTCTCGAATGTCCAAATTTCATTAGATATTGTACTTAATTGTGCGTACTTAATGTGCATGCACCAGTATTTTATTAATCGGCAAATATGTAAGTTCCATTCAAAAATTTAGATTATACGCCTTCCCAACATATTTAAGTTCAGGCCGTGCCTGGCTATATTTTAAAATTTTCAGCTTTTCATTTCTGATCTGGCAGTGTTACGTTCTCGTCAAAATTACAGCTTTTAAATTTAAAGTAGAATATTTACATTATTATGCATTATTTGTCATGTTTTATTCGCCTTGAAGGACATGCTCATTGAGAAAAGTAGATGCTCGAGAACTACAGTAGAATTTAAAACTTGTAACCTAGAACTCGTCAGTTTCCTTACATTTTAACTTTTAGAACCCTTTGAGTCTTAAAGTTTGGCATCAACGTGTTCATGATGAAGACAAAAACTATATTATAAATACTGAAAAGTGTGATTCTGTACTTCACTGCATATAAAAAGTAAAAATATGTCAGATTGTTATCCGTGTAAAATGGAAAAATCGGAGAAATTCTTTTAAACCTGTAACGAAGATTCAAGCCAAAGCCTGGTAAGATCTTTTGCATTTAAATGTGAAGGGTTCCTTAGCAGTTGAGCTATTTAAGGGCGGGGGTAGATTATTTTCACAATAATAGACGGTTTTTCAAGAAATTCTTCGGTTTATTTCTTAAAGAAGAAAAGTGAGGTTTTCGAATACTTTGGCAGGTTTCAAAAGAGAACAGAGAGATTTGCGGGAAAGAAAATAAAAGGGATCCGATAACGTAAAGGAATTTCTGAACTCCCGGTTTGAAATTTACCTTAACGACCAAAGCATAAGAATTGAAAAAACCCAACAAACCTTCCAGTTAACAAAGTAGCGTCATAGAACACTATAACTCGACATGAATGAATGGAATTAGGACACTTTTAAATGAATCGGGTTTGCCTCAGCAGTTTTGAGCCGAAGCAGTTATGTGCTTCCACTACTTACGGACTAGAGTGGTTTTAAAAGGAAAAACCAAAACCTTTTTTGAGCAATTTGGGGGTAGAAAGTCATCTATTAAACACTCCCGTGTTTTTTGGTTGTATTTCGTATATTGGATTTCCAAAACAGAAAGGACAACAAGGTACAACAAGGACAGCGGGCCAAATGTGGAATTACAATTTATTAATGATTAGAATTGGCACTACCAGATTTAATCTATTTTTTGACATGTTTGACGATTGATTCTTTTAAAGACTTTCAACTTTTCTGACCTATTTTAATTTTTTACTGAATTGACTTTAACTAAGCCATCTTGATTTTTGGAATATAGAATTGTTTCTTCCTGATTTCAGGTAAATTCTGAAAAACTTTAAGATAAATTGTCTAAATCCTCTCAAAAGAAAAAAAAACATAATAATAATTATAATGTCGCTGATGGTTTAAATGGGGACATTGATAGCTGTTCAAAACGGGGGGAGAGGGCCTCCCCAATGTGAAAGACATAGAATATAAATGAAACTTCTTATATTTGAATAAAATATATGAAAAAAATTATTTTAAAAAATTATAAGTAAAATATTTCATATTAAGTGTAGACAGAGTTCTAAATAATTACTTTAAGTCACACTTTGTTTTATATTCAGATTTTTAATGATGGGGAGCTGTCAAAGAAAAAAGATGGAGCTGGTATCAGTTGAACATAGTTCAAGTTGTTTAACAAGTGTTGGAAAGGAATATGGGTTACCAAAAAAAAGAAAGAAAAACTACCTATATAACGGTCTTCAGTGCTACTATAGCAACTCGGGGCAGGGGGGGGGGACTAAAAGTAACTAGATAGAGTATTCATTGTTTTAAATGAATACCCCAATATTTCCCAATTGATTGTCCTGAACATCGACCTTGCTCCATTTTCTAAAAAAATATTTCTCTACCTCATCCTTATTATTGTTTTGAAGTAAACATATTGCAATCCGATAATCTAAAGCCTATTCTAAGAAGAAACTAGTTTCAAGTTTTATCATCCTTAAAACATTTTAATTTTTTTCTTTAGGCCAAGATGTTAGCTTTCCCATTTTGGAACTTTCCGCTGACTTTTTTTTTTTTTTTTGAATTCTTGACTTATAGAAGGAGTTATTCTCCCGATCACTTCAGTTATCCGATCGAAAAAAATAAACATTATTCTTAATCAACAGTCTCATTTGTATTACGAAATCCTTCAAGAATACCGAAAATTACAAGGATTTGTTTTTAATTTGTACTTCAGAAACCTGTATAAGTGCATTTCTCTACATGGAAGATAAAATGTAAGATATTATTTTCTTCCTTTTTTCTTTTTTGAGTTCTTATGTTAAGTATCCAGATTAGGTCTACTTTAATTAGACATTAATAACCACCGTAACAAATGCGTAGTTTAAAATTGCTGCCAAACAGGTTTCTTTTCTCCTTAGAACAACATATTTAGCGCTTAACTGGTTCCTGAAATAAACGGTTCAATTACAATTTAGGTATATGTTAAGCGGTTTCAAAATAAAAGCAACTCTAAACGCAACCTTAATTTCAGATCATTCAGAGTCATAATTTTAATTTTAATCATTTTTGGGCGCATTTTTATACCTACGTAATTTGATTTTTCCATGTATATTTTTGGTGTCTACATGTTTTATGAGATTCTAGCAATTTTTATTTTGACAGATACTTTCATAATATAAGGCCTAATGAGAGCACCAAAGTCGGCAAAGATGTCACAAAGAAGAATCAAGTTCGTGATGTAAAAATGTTGACCTTGAAAAAAATTTTGGAAAAAAAATAGAACCGACTTCAAAAGCTCTAAAAAGTGAAAAATAATTTTATCCTTTAAACACCAACGATAATACCTTTAAACGTAATTTTTGAAGTTGGCGCAAAAACAAAGAACAAAATTTAGTGTAACCATGCTTCGTTTATATTTTCTTCAGAAAATCATCCAAAGTTAGGAACGAAACATTTATATCGTTACTCAAATATGCTGTTATCAATGCATAATGTATGTGGCAGTGAAGAAACTGGGCCTGGTTAAATTTATAATTGTAGTTAAGTTATGGCTGTGAATGAGTTTATCAATCGTTTTTGCGCCAACTTCAAAAATTACGTTTAAAAGTATTATCGTTGGTGTTTAAAGGATAAAATTATTTTTCACTTTTTAGAGCAATTTTGATGTCGGTTCTATTTTTTTTTTCCAAAATTTTTTTATTTCATTCCTTTTAGTGTAAATGTATTGCAGAAATTTTAAGAAGTTACTATCCATAACAAAACTTTACCTTAATTTTTCATAAAAAGCTCCATACTAAAAAAAAAAAAAAAAAACTAAAAACACACCTAAAACTTTAAGCGATTGACATTAAAAATTTATCTTTGTCCCTGGAATTCACTGGTGTGTTAATTTAATTACAACACTTTTAATATTGCGTTTTCCCTAACTAATTTAAATTTCACAGAATACAAATTGCTTTTTATGCAAACCTGTATCTCCTTACTTAGCTCAGATCATCTATTATTGGCATAGATTATAGCGATAAAAATACTACTATATATAGTTGAGGCAAAACTAACCTAGTAGCATTGTGAAGGCTAAGCAGATCCTAATCACTGCGTTACCTCGCTTCCATGTTAGGTTTACCCCCACATAGAGCAATGACACTGAAAATACTTAATGCTTGCTTCAGAGAAGCCTTCATTCAAAATTATCACTACAATTACTATTAATGTTACAGCTGTATGGCACCAAACTTTTCTAACAATGGGTTTTATATTTAATCATTTAATAGGGAAATTGCATGAAATTTACTGTTTTTTGACCATAACTTTTTTTTCTAAGGAACAAATATGGCCAAACAAAGTAATGGGACCTAAGTTGAGCCATCCCCTAGCCATTAAAAAAAGAATCATCAAAATCGGTCCACTAGGTGAGACGCTGTGAGTGGACAAAAAAAAAAAAAAAAAACCATACATACGGTATGAACTGATAACTGCCTCCTTTTTGAAGTCGGTTAAAAATTAGCATTCGATTTTAAATGAATTTCTGCAATTTCACTGTAAAAACTACTAATCTATATTTGTAGGTAATGTATACGAAATAAAACAATTTGGCAATTTTTAATGTGTAAATGTTTCGTTTTTTCTCATGAAAATAGTATAACAGAATGTAAAGTTGAACTTTATATAAACCCGACAGATTTTACTATACCGAGTGAAAAATTGTTTCTGTTCAGTAGCTCTGGAATTCTGAACTGTCACATATTTATTGTTTTCATCTACGTAAACTTTAAAAGGTTAATAGGATCAAGTATTATCTAATCTATAATAATATTCAGTTTACAATAAAAACCATTCTGTGCAATCTAAATGCTGAATACTGCACATATGGTGTGAAATAACGTTAGTTTGTCAATAGTATTTCTCAAATAAAGTAGGTCCAAGTGCAACTTATAACATTAAAAAAAGAAAAAAAAACATGAAATTAATCTGTTTCACCAGAAAAGGGAAATAAATGCACGGTATTTTATGCATAAAGTTAAAATAAACTTAAAGGTATAATGGATTGCATACTGTAAAACATTTCCCACGTTATGCTGCTCATTTTAGCAACACAATAATGCTGAAAGTGAAAAAATATTTTTAGTGAAGATACGATGTAGCGTTTTCAGTTATATATTGTTACAAATTCTGTAAATAGTAATTATTGTAGGAACGTAACCTGTAAATAGTTTCCCGTAATGAATATACAACCCCTTTTTCATATGGCTAAAGTATACGACCCCTATTACCTTTTTGTTCATTGATAAAATTTGATAACGGTCTACTACTTTACAGAAGCGTGTGGAATATTTGAGAAATTTCTTTTCGGTGTCTATATAAGCCGTTAGCGATGGATAAACAGTGGAGTTTCGATTGATATTTCGAACTGAGAGCATTTTTGCTCTGTTTATTGCGAGGCATTTCGCTGTGTTGTTTTCGTATTTGGAAGTAAATACGTGTGTAAACGTTGAGTTTTCGGTGTTGTGTGATAATTGCTTAATTGCTGATGAATAATTTAGCAGTTGTTGACGATCTTTCCTGTACATAGGGTAAATAAATTTCCTGTGTTTTTATCAAGAACTGTGTTTTCATTTCAAGAAAGTGGAAGTCGCACCGAATCCGTTACAATTTGGCGCCCAACGTGGGGCTTCTTCTGGACTTTCTTGGAGTAAGTGTGACTTTGGACATTTTTTTTTCATAAAGACTGTTTGAATTTATAGACTTTGTTTTTATGGTGATTGCTCGCGCAATGGATGACCAATTAAAACAACTTCTGGCAGCAATTAATGCTGTGAAAAGTGATCTGACTGCAAGTATGTTGGCAAATCAAGACCAGTTAAAAAGCGATTTAACGGTGCTGAAAAAGGACTTAACGTCTAACAAAGAAGAAATTAAAAACGACCTTATTTCGGTAAAGACTGTGATGGAAAATAAATTTAATGACATAGAGCATCGAGTTGATGCTATTGAAGAAAAATTTGATACCGTTAAAAGACGATTCAATGCTGTAGAAAATAAATTTGAAGAAGAAGATAGAAGATTTCATCTACTTAAAGAAGAGATCTTTAAGGACGTGGAGAGGAGATTGGCGACTGCTGAAAGCAGCTCTGTACAGTTTGGCGCTCCCACATCGGTTGCTCGACCGTCCATTGAACTTGCCACATTTGACGGGAAAACTTCGTGGCAGGTTTACAAAACTCAATTCATGATAGTGGCGGAAGCGAACGGATGGGACTCTGCTACCAAAGCCTGCCATCTTGCAGCATCCCTGAGAGGTGACGCAGCGGACATTCTCCAGACCCTTCCGGACAGCCAGCGCCTGGATTTCGCCGCCCTCACATCTGCGTTGGAGCTTCGCTTCGGTGAGAAGTGCCAGAAAGATTTCAGCCGACTCCAGTTGAAGTCCCGTTTCCAGAAAACCGGGGAAACCCTGCAAGAGCTTGCGGCGGACATCGAGAGACTGTCTCATCTTGCTTTTTACGACTGCCCTGCGGATGTTCGAGACAACCTGGCACTCAACTACTACATCGACGGGGTTCGAGATCCGGAAATCCAGAAAGCTCTACGGATGGCGGATGTCAAAGACCTGAATTCTGCTGTTGTGTATGCGATGAGATACGAGGCCGCCCAAGAAGCAACCCGTGTGGATCGCCATCTAATCCGGACTCAGAAAGCTGATGAGTCTGATTCCAGGTCGTCCCATCTCGCTGAACTTGAGAGACAACTCGGTGACTTGACAAGACATCTGAGCAGCATAACAGCCCAAAAGAAACAAGAGCAGAAGTGCTGGAAATGCGGTAGTGAAGGACACCTGCGAAGGAGTTGTCCGGCTCGCCAAGCTACGCGAGGGAAGGAAATCACCACCACTAGAGCTCTGCAGATTTCCTCTTCTAGTAGTGGCAGGGATGGACTTTTCATTTACGCACATGTAAAGAGGAACCCCTGCAGACTGATTGTCGACACTGGAGCCAATGTGACAATCATTAGGACAGATGTGGCTCGTGAATTTGGATTGAAACTGCTGTGGACATCGCCACGCGTAAGTCTCCAGACTGTGACAGGTGACAAGATCGAGATTGACGGTAAAGTGGACCTGGAAATAGTGTTTGGGAATGCCACCTACCATCATACAGCATTCGTCGCTAATATCACGGACCCCTTCATTCTCGGATTGGACTTTTTGAAGAAATATGACTTTACTCTCGACTTCAAGACTAATGAGCTGCACTCGATGAGAGAAGACATAGCCGTTTTCCCTGCAGAAAGTGATGTAAAATCCGCTCATCAAATAATAGCCCAAACACATTTATCGATTCCCTCAAGGTCAGAATCATTAATACCTGGCTCCCTTGAAGAAAGCAATAGTTTTCGATTTGGACTCATTGAATACCCTAACCTAAGCAATAGCCTAAAAGGAGTGCTGGTAGCATCTACGCTTGTGGACCTTTCTAAGGATGTAATTCCCGTGAGAGTCGCCAACGTGAGTGAAAGGCCAAGGAATATCCGAAAAGGTAAAGTGTTGGCAACTTGTACTCCAGTAAACTGCATCATTAGAAGAATCAATTCCCCCGAGACTTTGTCTTCCGAGTCCTTGACATCGAAGTTAATTGGGAGTGCGCCGTTATCGAAAGATCAAAGAACTGATGCGGAACAATTGGTGGATGACTTCAAGCATCTGTTTTCATCTACATGGGAGGATGTTGGCCGTACGAATTTAACGCAGCATAATATTTACACTGGAGAAAACCCCCCTATTAAACAGCATCCAAGACGACTACCGTTTGCCAAGAAGGAAGAGGTTGAGACCCTCCTGAAAGAGATGAAGGAGAATGATGTAATCGAACCCTCATCCAGTCCTTGGGCCTCTCCCATCGTCTTGCTCCGAAAGAAAGATGGCTCCACCAGATTTTGTGTCGATTACCGACGGCTGAATGAAATCACCAGGAAAGACAGTTACCCTCTTCCACGGATAGACGACACCTTGAACACTCTTTCCGGACACAAGTGGTTTTCGACCCTGGACTTGAAGAGCGGCTACTGGCAGGTTGAGATACACCCTGATGACCGAGAAAAGACAGCGTTTGCAACTGGACAAGGCTTATGGCAGTTTAAAGTGATGCCCTTCGGCCTCTGCAATGCACCAGCTACTTTCGAGCGTCTTATGGAGACAGTGTTAAGAGGACTTTCCTACGAATCCTGTCTGGTCTAAGACGATATCATCATCGTGGGACGCAGTTTCGAAGAACATCTGGCAAATCTTAGGAAGGTGCTGCAAAAGCTTAAGGAAGCCAATCTGAAGTTAAGCCCGTCCAAATGTAATTTGTTCCGCCGGGAAGTGAACTACCTTGGTCACATCATCTCTTTTGAAGGTGTACAAACCGATCCAGAAAAGGTGTCTGCTGTCAAGAGTTGGAGTCGTCCCGAAAACATCCATCAGCTGCGAAGTTTCCTGGGGCTCTGCACGTACTACAGGAAGTTTGTAAAAGGTTTTTCCAACATTGCACGACCTTTGCATAAGCTGACGGAGAGCAAACAAAAGTTTGAATGGTCCAAAGAATGCGAAGATGCATTTCTACGACTGAAGGAGGCTTTAACATCAACGCCTATCCTCGCCTATCCTGAGCCTGAAAAATCCTTCATCCTGGACCCTTATGCGAGCAACGAGGGCATCGGAGCTGTTTTATCCCAAGAAATTGACGGAAATGAACATGTCATCGCTTACTGGAGCAAATGCTTATCAAAGTCGAAGCGAAATTACTGCGTCACCAGAAAGGAGTTACTGGCCATAGTGAAAGCTGTAGAACACTTCCATCATTACCTCTACGGCCAAAAATTTCTGCTTCGGACAGATCATGCCTCATTAACTTGGCTTTTGAACTTCAAAAATCCGGAAGGCCAGATAGCCAGATGGATACAGCGGCTCCAGGAATATGACATGGAGATCAAGCATCGAAAAGGGTTATCTCACGGTAATGCTGACGCTTTATCAAGGAGACCCTGTCCTGAGAACTGCCACTATTGTTCCCGAATCGAGAGACAGTATGGAACGACTAGCCCTACTGCCTATCAGGTGACAGTGACTCCAACATCATCAGAACCTGATCCATGGAGTGATGACCAAGTTCGAAAAGATCAACTTGAAGACCCCGACATAAAACCAATTCTAGAGTTCATGGAAAGTGACAGTCGACGCCCTAGCTAGCAGGACGTTTCCATCTTCAGTCCTGCAACAAAAATATACTGGGCTTTATGGAACTCACTCCATTTACGGAACGGCGTGCTACACCAAAACATCTAGGTGGCAGTTACTACTTCCCCGATCAAGGATTTCAGATGTTCTGAAAGAAATACATAGTAGTGCGACTGGAGGACATTTTGGTGTCTTGAAAACCCTCAATAAAGTTCGGGAGCGCTTCTTCTGGAGCAAGGCGAAGGATGACGTGGAGAAGTGGTGCCATTCTTGTGACGCCTGTGCTGCTCGTAAAGGACCGAAGAAGAAAAGCAGAGGGAAGCTACATCTGTACAACGTTGGAGCTCCTTTCGAACGAGTTGGGATCGACATCCTGGGTCCTCTACCAAGAACTGCTGATGGGAACAAATACATTCTTGTTTCCTTCGACTACTTCACCAAATGGCCGGAAGCATATCCCATTCCAGATCAAGAAGCTACCACCGTAGCAGAGACTCTAGTCCAACATTGGATCTCGAGAGACGGAACACCTTTGCAGATTCATTCCGATCAAGGGAGGAATTTCATCTCTGCTGTGTTTAAGGGCCTATGTCAAATTTTCGGAATTGAGAAAACTAGGACAACACCACTACACCCACAATCGGACGGCATGGTGGAGAGATTTAACCGCACAATCCTGAATAATCTCTCACTTATGGTCTCCAGAAATCAACAGGATTGGGACAAGAAGCTACCTTTGTTCCTGCTGGCCTATCGCAGTGCTGTCCACGAGACTACAGGATATGCCCCATCTCAGATGCTCTTCGGACGAGAGCTTCGGCTACCTTGTGATCTCGTCTTCGGTCGTCCTCCGGATGCGCCTGCATCGCCTGAGGAGTACATCCAGGATCTCCAGGCCCGATTGGAAGACGTTCATAACTTCGCACGAGAGCGAATCAACATCGCGGCGGAGAAGATGAAGACCCGATACGACACAAGGCAGTGGCGGATCCAGCCGATTGTTTTGGGAGGGGCCATCCGAAATTTTTGAACAAACTCCCCAGGACCGAATTTAGCTCCATGCCGCCCCTAGGCAAATTTGAAATCTGTCGTCCCCCCCCCTAAAAAAACCCCTAAAAAATACCCTTGACTCAAAAAAAAAAAAAAACGTAAAAAAGTGTTCCCCAGGTTCAAACTGTCACAGTTATGAAGAAATGATGGCGTTTCACATTCTGAAGCTCCCCGATGAAATGATCACAGTGATCTCCAGAAAAATTTTTTATTCGGCAAATTTTGCTGACGATTCAGCAAACACCATGATTGAAAAACATTTGACTTTCAGAAGATGTGTGAAAGTAATCATTATTAAATTACATGAAAAATTTGTCTCTTCTGTGGAAAATGAAAGAATGCTAATATTTTACTTTCAAGAATAACAATTTAATTCAAAAAATGTGCATTATAATAGCAAATTTGCCGCCGCTAAAAAGTTTGCCGTCCTAGGCAGCTCCCTACTCTGCCTATTGGGAGATTGGGCCCTGATAACTCCCCGGAAATTTTATTAAAATGAAGTTTTAAAACTCAATTTTCGGGGTATCGAGACATTCGGTGAGGGGGTGGATTTAGGAATCTCCCTCGAAAATGTTTCAAAATTTAAATTTCCGTGTAATTTTTGAAAATTAGGAAACTAAAAACGCATTTTGTCTATTTTTGATGTACGGAGAAAGGAAATGTTTCGGGCGCTGGCCCCAAAATACTTTTTGAAAACAAAGCTTAGAAACCAAAATATTCTATCATTATACATTGAGAAGTTAGAAGAGGAAGGGTGCTCTTCTAACTCTTCAGCTGCCCAGCCTAAAAATGCATCTTTAGGTAATGTTTGCTTACATTAAAGGAAGTGTGAAGGTGCTTAGAATCCTTCCTTCCTGGAAATATTTTGCCTTTGAGGCTCTAAAAATACGATTTTTAACTATATTTATACATATTTTAGAAAGGGATGGCAGATTCATGAGCTCCTCTAATAAACCTCCTTTTAAAGCTAGCATCACGATATATACTACGGAGGGAGGGGGTCCTATCAAAACTCGTTTGTAATTGAAGTTCCAAAAAAAATTCATTAAAGTTGCTTTTAAGCAAGTTAAGTGATAAGGGCTGGATAAGCTAGTTTCCGCTGACATTTTCCCCCAATAAACACTTAAAATGCAATTTTTTGCTACATATCAAGGCATTTGTGAAAGGGCATGGGAAAAGGGGGTTCTCCTCCTATTTCGAAATTAAAGTCGTAAAAACGAAAATTTAGGCGCTCTTTGGTCTTGTGAACAATAGGTATACTCTGAGAACGGCAGCATTTGCAGATCGTTCAAGTGTCTATAGTTGGAGTCAAGAAATGATGTAAAAGATGGAGAAAAATTTTGGAAATATAAGTTTTGTTTTGAGAATAGGGATATAAGGTGTCTCCCAATTTAGGTCTATACTTCTTTTTCAGTAAAATACATGTGTTAAATTTTGTTATCTTCTCATAATATTTTTATATTTTTTTTCCTTAAAAAAATTCCTACAATCACAAGGCTTTGGGAGGGGCCATGGCCCCCATGGCCCCCCTCTAAATCCGCCCCTGACACAAGGTCTACTGGACATGAATTCAACGAAGGGGACAAGGTTTGGTTATGGAATCCCATCCGACGGAAAGGTCTGTCACCCAAATTGCAGTCGCATTGGGATGGACCCTACAAAGTCCTTAACCGACTAAATGACGTCGTAGTGAGGATCCAAAAATCACCTAATGCAAAACCTAGGGTTGTACATTATGATCGGTTAGCCCCATACTATGGCCATAGTTCATGAGTATTACGTAAAGAACCATGGTTGATAACATAAAAGTTGTAGATAATTTTTGCTTTTAATGTTTAGTAATATTTCTTGTTATTATTTTGTTTTCTGTATCTGTTAGTTATTAATTAATGTGTATATTTGTAAACTTGTGATAGAAGTTTGGCACCCTTTCTGGGGATTGTACTGCCCGGGACGTGCAGTCCTTAGGAAGGGGGCAATGTTACAAATTCTGTAAATAGTAATTATTGTAGGAACGTAACCTGTAAATAGTTTCCCGTAATGAATATACAACCCCTTTTTCATATGGCTAAAGTATACGATCCCTATTTCCTTTTTGTTCATTGATAAAATTTGATAACGGTCTACTACTTTACAGAAGCGTGTGGAATATTTGAGAAATTTCTTTTCGGTGTCTATATAAGCCGTTAGCGATGGATAAACAGTGGAGTTTCGATTGATATTTCGAACTGAGAGCATTTTTGCTCTGTTTATTGCGAGGCATTTCGCTGTGTTGTTTTCGTATTTGGAAGTAAATACGTGTGTAAACGTTGAGTTTTCGGTGTTGTGTGATAATTGCTTAATTGCTGATGAATAATTTAGCAGTTGTTGACGATCTTTCCTGTACATAGTGTAAATAAATTTCCTGTGTTTTTATCAAGAACTGTGTTTTCATTTCAAGAAAGTGGAAGTCGCACCGAATCCGTTACAATATATAAAAAAAACCTTCTCATTTTTACTACCTTATTCTTGGATCAAAAAGTTTTGTTTTATGAAAATGATATCATTGTTCTTAAAGCTTCAGACCATATTTTGCAATTTCCTTCTACTTGTAAATTTTTAAGTTGGCAACAGCTAAAAGTTTTTTGTAGAAATGAAAAAGCGCCATTTTCCCTCCTGTAACAGGTGTTTATAAAATATAAAGACGGCATTGTTTTATTTTGTGTACAATGAAATTAATATCAACAAAACATATATTTAGCAGCAATTAATTATTTTTATGTAAAATACTATTATACTTCTTTACTTGTTGCTTTTCATAGCCTAAAACATTATTTTTGTTGTTGAAAAACTTTAGAAAAGGAACAGATTTCGTATGTAGGCTGATTTCTACTACGTACATACATAATCAATTGCTTTACTTTTCTATATTGTTCTTCAGCTGTAAAAGCAGTGATTTCGGCTATGAAAACAGACAACGATAGGGGGGGGGGGGGACACTTTTGCATTAAAATTTATAACCATTTAATTTATGGTTTACTGCTGTTAATTTTACTGTACAAATCATTTATAAAACCGTATATTTCAGCTTATTTTATGGCGCAGTGCAGCTGATTTCGCAGCATATTACTGCTAAATTTACAGTTTGTAACTGTTAATTTTGCAGGGCAATTTTATTAAAAAACAGTATATTACTGTTAATTTTACAGATTGTCTCTGTTAAATTTACAGGCCAATTCATTCCTAAAACAGTATATTACTGCTAATTTTACAGTTTGATACTGCAAGTTTTACAGGGCAGTTTCATTAAAAAACAGTATATTACTGCTAATTTTACAGTAAAACATTGTTAATTTCACGGGGCATTTCCATTAAAAAACAGTATATTACTGCTAATTTTACAGTTTGATACTGCAAGTTTTACAGGGCATTTCCATTAACAGACAGTATATTACTGCTAATTTTACAGTTTATCGCTGTAAATTTCACTGTAAAAGTATGTTATAAGACAGTATATTACTGCAGATTTTACAGTTTAGAATGGTAAATTTTACAGTTTTCCCTTGGAATGTCAGCTGCCAGTATTAAACAGTAAAAACAACAGTTTTTTTTTTTTTTTTTTTTGCAGTTCAGTTTTAGATCATGTTTTAAATGTTTTATCTAGGGAAATATTATCTCTCATAATGCAATAATTTTTGAAAATATTTATTAGAATTTTTCAATCAACAGTATTTCCTGTTGAAGTAAGATTATATTAAAATATAAAACATGTTTCAGATAATAAAATCTTGTTTTCGTTCTGTAAAATATTAAGCATGTCATTTTTTTGTGCGGGGGGGGGGGGCATATCGCAGGACAATGTAATAGGGGCGACAGGAACCTACGCTACGCCACTGCCGACCCCGACTCCGAATCTAGTTTTTATCTTTATTTATTTTTTTCAATTCATCCCCCTCCCTTATGAGAAGGGGGAAAAACCTCTACACAGAGATTGAAATAACAACTCCTTTTTATGAAATTTAAGCGTTGTATTTTATTGTAAACCTAAGACGCATACAACGTCAGAAATTTAATTTCAAAAATCAAATTTTTCCTATAATTATGATTTTAAAATTAAATCACACAATCATTCCATTTTGTAAAAAATTGAAAGGTTTAATTTGCTCCTCATTAATGTTTAAAAAATAGATGTTGATCAAATCGTGTACTTTTCATTTTTGAAAGTTGTAACTCGAAAGAAAAAACCCCGCTTTTCTTGCTAAGTCAAAAACCCTTTCTTGATTGGGGGGCTCTCCGCCCCGGCTGAGGCCCATCTGGTGGGTGGCACCCCAACTTAATTTCAGAGTTAAAAAAAAATACATACTTCAATTCTGAAAAAAAATCCCCAATAAATCTAAAATTATATTTCATCTATAAAATTTCAACGAAAATAGGGCACTATACTTGTATTGCGGGGAGATATGGGGTACATGTATACCTGGAGCAAATTTTACAGAAAATGCGGCGGTACAGCTATGTACAAATAACTTTTATTTTTCCTATAATTCTTCTGCGCTCAATTTTTAATTTTAATTTTATTGGCTGCTGTAGAATTAACCTTAATATTAAGATTTTAAGATTAACTGCAATTATTGAGTGTTGTAACCAAGAAATCATATACTTATTTTATTTCATACATTTTAGTGAGAATCAAGCTTATAGATTTAGTCTTTAGATTGAAAAAACAAATATATTTCATCATATCTTTTGGTTTTGCGCTTTCGCGCGCCAACATTTATTTGAATTTACAGAACACCCTAATTTTCCTCCCGAGCTACGGGCTACGACTTGCTCAAGAGATACACTCCTTTTACAATTTTATAACTGAGATCGAAGTAAAAAAAAATGTTATTATTTTTGTTTAAAAGTGATTACACACACTTCATAAAATGTTAGGTAACAAAACCATTTGCTGACAGTTGCTATTAATTCAAGAATGTTAAAAAACAAGCAAACTAGTTTTTTAAAAAATGCAAGGAAAATCAGTGAAAATTAAAGAAAATTAGAAGCCCGGAGATGGAGTCGGCATGTTTTATAACGACTCCGACTCCTTTCCTTCAAAATCAGTCCGATTCCGACTCCGACTCCACAGCCTTCCTCTTATATCAATAAAACTGAACCTCATAATCTATCACTGTGTTTGAGAAACGTTTGAAATAATTAAGAAACCATTAATTTCATACACCCCTTACCTTTTGACCTCTCGACGGCCTGTGCGCATGCGTCGAGGGCAACTTTTTAAAAAGCGTTTATAATTCCAAATTTGTCTTTTGTACATTAGCCCCACTTAAAATTTTGTAAAAAAACTCAAATTTAGTTGCATAGGCGCCATATATGGGGGTGCAAGTGGGGGCTCGAGCCCTCCTCCCCCTTGGAAATTAGAACTTCTTTTAGTACTTTTTTCTTTGCAAAAATGTAAAAGCACTTCTTCTCCAGTCATTAATGACAAAGTTATTAAAAATGTCAGATTTTAATGACTCTAATCTGTCCTAAAATCGGTTTTCATGGGGAAAATTTCCGAGTCCCCCCCCCCTTACAATTTTGCATATGGGCCCCCATGTGTAGTTGTGTCTAAAAATTGTACGAATTTCATGTGTTCATAGAATTTCATATTAACATAAAATATTATTATTATTATTTTATTATTTTTTTGTGTGTGTGTTTGTCGGGGGGGGGGGGGGACATCACAAATTACCACCGCGTGTGTCACCTATGCTAGGTATGTCGCTGTTTATACACATATACACTAGCGGAAAAAAATCCCTACACCAAGAAAGTCTTGTGCTAGATAAACGAAATTTGGTAGGCGTATTTTTACATCTGAAAGTAAACATCGACTGAAATTAATTTTGCGCATGAGTGTGGCGCTAGTAGCGCCACTCAGAACTTTTCAACCAGGGTTGCTTTAAATGCGGGGCTGTAAAGTTCGTGAGTGTTATTTTTCTGTGAAATTCGACGTATTGAGTTGATGTTAGACAAGAATGCCTTTAAGAAGACGAAGAAGCCAGTATCAATAGCTAACCGAGTTTGATTGAGGTCGTGCAATCGGGCTACGATACGGTGGATTTTCTTTCTGCGATATTGCATAAGAACTTGGCCAGAATGTATCCACTGAGCATGATTGTTAAGAGCAGTGATCCAGGGATGGTATAGCTTGACCACGAAAAGAAGGCGGATGACCTTGAACCAAAAACATTATTTGTGTCATTTGTAATAGCTTGTTTCTTGTTATTTGGAATAGATCGGATTAGCGAGACCATGGCTCTTACTATTCGGTGTTTTTTGGCAGATTCTACCTATTCCCAATGATATAAATGATGTTTCGCTTCAAGGTCATCCGCCTTCTTTTCGTGGTCAAGCTTTACTACCTCAATATACCTCTACCCCTGTATTCGGCGTACTGCTGTGGCACTTCATACTGCGTCTACGACAGAAATTCGGGCTGAAGTTGGTACCACAGTGACACAACGAACTGTCAGAAATCGATTACTTCACGGACAGCGCCAAACAAGTCGCTCTGTAGCAGTAGCGTAACTTCAAATTTTCGGCCCCCCAGCAAAATCTGATTTCGGGCCCCCTACTAAAAGTCGTATTAATGCATTTTTGTAGTACAATTTTTCGATTTTCTAGGCCCCACAATTTTTTTTCAAACACACACACACACACATACACATACATATGTATAGAGAGAGGGTAGGTGCTTACCGTTTTTTTCAGAAATAGTCCAGGATCTGAAGGGGGTTGAGCATGCATGGAAAGGCTGACGCAATATTATTTCTGATTATTGTTACAGGCACGATGGTGATTATGAAACCACATGTCGTCGCCCCCCTGGGTGGTCGACAACCCCGGGGGAGGGGGAAAAGCAGTGGGGGAGCCGTTTTCTAAAACACTCATAACTCGCGAACTATTTGAGATAAAACATTGAAAAAAGTGGCAATCGACGCAACAAAACAAGGGCTTCATAAAAGCTAAATATGATTATGGAGCTATCTTTGTTGGTTTCTGAGTAAAATTCCATTTTTCGCAAACAAGCAAAATTTTTAAACAAAATGCGCAAAACAAACTTTTTTTGACCAAAATAAATTCCAAATCAAAATTGTTTGATTTTTTTTTTCAAATAAAGTCCAAAATATTGTCTTTCAGTTTGTTAAAATCATTTAAGTACTGTTAACGCGTTGAAAAACAAAATGACAGTAGCAAGCTCGAACACGATTTGCATTATAGTTCAGGATCTGAAGGGGTATTTTGAGCATGCATGGAAGACCTGATGCAAACTTAGTTCTGATTAATGTCACATGCACTATAGTGATTACGAAACCACATGTCTTCGGCCCCCTGGATGATGGACAACCCCGGGGGTGGGGGAAAGCAGTGGGGGGGGGGGGGAGCCGTTTGCTAAAACACTCATAACTCGCGAACTATTTGAAATAAAACACTGAAAAAAGTGGCAAAAGATGCAACAGAACAAGGGCTTGAAAAACCTAAACATGTTTATGGTCCTATCTTTGTTGGTTTTTAGTTAAAATTCCTTTTTTAGCAGCCATGCAAAAATTTTGAATAAAATACGAAAAGCTTTTTTTTTGAAAGATAAGTTCTTTTTTTAAATTATTTAACCGTTTAGGGAATCAATAAAACATGAAACTTCATTATTCAGTTTGTTTAAAACTACTTAATTATTACCAACGTGAGCGTTAAAAAGCGAAATAGAAAATGCAAGCACTTGCCTAAAATAGCGCATTGAATAAAGAGGCAGTATGCTAAGGAGAAAAAAATAGCCTTATTATCCTTATGACGAACTATTCATTCTTCAGTTCACAAACTTATTTTAATTGAAAGTATTCAACTATGGCTTTAATTTTGTTATATACTGCTTTAAATTTGAGAGGAACTAGGGAACCAGGCCCAGAGTAGTTTTAATTCAAATATAATTTTAATTTATTTCTATTAATTTATGTTTTCAATTTGCAAAAAAGAATATTGCGGGTATTGTTTTGCGGATATTGCTTTTTATAATTTACTCAACAAAGAACAATGATACAAGAAATAATATGTACTAAATAAATATAAAAAATGAGAAGCTTGAGCTTTTACGAAAACGAATATAAATATAAAATTATACACTAGAGTTCTAAAAAAACTAATTAAATAAAATTAGTAAAATAATGCGTATTAAAAAATAATTGTAGAACATCAATATGCATACATAAAGCACTAATATATCAGAAATTCTGAAAGCAGGATCATACTCTTTTTTGTTGACTTGTAATTGTTCTATTGAATCGTTCTCTTTCGAGTATTTTGTAGCTTATGGGTTTTTGCTTTAGCCTTAAAAGCACAGTATTTACAGCAAAATGAATTATTAATTAAAAAATTACAAGATTATTTACAGTTCTTGCCTGCGCAGGGTGGAATTAAACTCTCTGGTAACATTGGCTGCATTATAAGGTGTGGGGTTTTATTGTTTTATTTTCATTCAAGTGAAACCCAAACTTGGTTACATCTAAAGGCACTGCTAAGGTACATGGGAATTGATTCAATAGTAGAGTTGAGCAATACTTCTTAGCACATGTTGGGAAGAATTGCAGGAGCATGGTAAAGAGCTGATATTATATTTATTTCTGATGGAAATGACAAGAAATTATTGTGTGTGTGTGTATAATGTATTTTCCGGAACTTCTGGTTTTCAAGTTATGAAAACGACAGTGAGATGTACCGATCGTGTTTAAGGTTCACTCTTGTAGTTTGACTAATGGAGAGAAAATTTTATTATTTTTTATTTGGAAACCTGCAAAATCTTTGCTACATTTGAAAGTAGTGTTTGGGACATTATGGACCAGAGTCATTCCATCGATAACTTGAACTTTGTTCTTAAAATAGGGTGCTTCTTCCAGAGTTTTGCTGCAAGAAGTATCATTTTCAATTACATTCACGAAATCGGACCTCGCGCTTTGCTTCAGTGAACCATTCTGATGAACCTAACCTAGCATTGTGCTTATTGTATGGGAATGATTTAGATGTACTAACATCACTTTTGAGCTAACGTTTCCCAGGTTAAATGTTTTTTGGTTTTCTTTTGCTGTTTTGCAGTCGCTATTGAAGACATTGCCATTGCAGGACTTCTCTGGATAAGAGACTATTCACATTTTCTTTAACGTTCCACTGAAATTTTGATGCTGCTTATGTGGCAATAGCCTCGCTCACTATGTTTCATAACTCAGGTGTAAAATCTGCAAAAGGGTTATCCTGATCATTTATCCTTTCCGTAATTACTTCGTACTTGCAAACTTGAATGTTTTAATTTTTAAAAAAGTGCCATTGTGACCCATACTAAGCAGCTATAATGCGGTAAAGGTTAAATAATTACTTAACTGGGACATTGTTTTGATAATATTACGAAATAAAACTGCCTAAACAGGAGAGCCACAAAATTTACTTGGTTTACGTCGAGTCTTCAAGGTACATCCCGCAAACTTGTTTTTTTTTTTTTTTTTTCCTTTTGTGAATTACCTCAAATGCTTTTTGAGCTTGCTTTTATTTCACTTTTCAACGCTTTGATAATATTTAAGTAATTTTAAACTAACTGGATAATGATATTTCAGATTTTATTGGTTCCTTAAACAGTTAAATAATTTTGATAATTTGAAAAAAAAAATGTGATTTTATTCAAATTTTTTGCTTGTTTGCGAAAAACGAAAAATAGAATTTTACTCAGAAATTAACAAAGATATGATCATAGTCATATTTAGCTTTTATAAAGCCCCTGTTTTGTTGCGTCGATTGCCACTTTTTTCAGTGTTTTATTTCAAATAGTTCGCGAGTTATGAGTGTTTTAGCAAACGGCTCCCCCTCCCACTGCTTTCACCCTCCCCCGGGGTTGTCGATCATCCAGGGGGGCGAAGACATGTGGTTTCGTAATCACTATAGTGCATGTGACATTAATCAGAACTAAGTTTGCATCAGGTCTTCCATGCATGCTCAAAATACCCCTTCAGATCCTGAACTATAATGCAAATCGTGTTCGAGCTTGCTACTGTCATTTTGTTTTTCAACGCGTTAACAGTACTTAAATGATTTTAACAATCTGAATAATGATATTTTAAACTTTATTTGAAAAAAAAAAAATAAAAAAATTTTGATTTGGAATTTATTTTGGTCAAAAAAAGTTTGTTTTGCGCATTTTATTCAAAAATTTTGCTTGTTTGCGAAAAATGAAATTTTACTCAGAAACCAACAGAGATAGGTCCATAGTCATATTTAGCTTTTATAAAGCCCTTGTTTTTTTGCGTCGATTGCCACTTTTTTCAATGTTTTATCTCAAATAGTTCGCGAGTTATGAGTGTTTTAGGAAACGGCTCCCCCACTGCTTTCCCCCCTCCCCCGGGGTTGTGGACCACCCAGGGAGGCGACGACATGTGGTTTCATAATCACCATCGTGCCTGTAACAATAATCAGAAATAATATTGCGTCAGCCTTTCCATGTATGCTCAACCCCCTTCAGATCCCGGTCTAAAAGGAATCATTAGCTACAGAAATCAGGAGAATTCGTCAGAATGAGGAGGGGAAAAAATTAGCAATTGCAATTTAATTGTAAATATAATATTTGTTCAGAAATAGGGATTCGGGGGTAGTTTTTAAAATTCTTCTGTAATTCTAGTTTAAAAATCGGAATTTCAAACTTTATTTAGAAGAAGAAAGCTTCAGGGATCTTCATCGTAAATTTTTCGAAATTGAAGTTTTAAAAACGCGATTGCAAGGCATTTTTTGTAACGTAATGAAAAGGGGTCAGAAACTCACTTCCACAAATATGTTGGTATTGGAAGTTCGAAAAACGCAATTTTAGAGCACCTTCGATGATGATAAAACAACGAAGTTCGGGGGGTAAGCGCCGAAAATTTTCCGAAATTGAACTTCTAAAAATGCAGTAGGCCACCTTTGATGACGTTAGGTAAAAGGATGAGTATGAGAACTCTCCCCAGGAGTTTTTCGATATTCCAGAATAGGGATTATAAACGTTCGTCAGTGATGTTAGGACGATGGAAGGTTCGGGGCCTTACCCTTAAATTTTACGAAAGTTTTTACACGCTTGATTGCGAGCCACATTTCGGGGAAGCAGTCAGGGACACTTCCAAAATCTCTTGATTAAGTCCCAAAAACGTTTAGACAATCTTTGGTAATGTTAATAAAAAAGGGGGAGGAGGGTCCGAGGGCTCTCCGCCAGAAATGTTTTGAAATGGAACTCCTAAAAACGCAACTGTAGGCCACCTAAAAGACGAAACAATAAAAGATTGAATTAGTTAATCTGCCAAATAATTTTCGAAATTGAAGTTCCAAAAACGCAATTTTAGGCCAATTTAGGTACTATGAAGAAGAGGGCAAGTTTTGGGGACCCTTTTTGTAAATTTTTCGAAATTGAAGTTTAAAAAATGCGATTGTAAGCAGTGTTGTAAGAATTTCGGCCAGTGGTGGTTTTAACCATGGATAAAACTATTAAAAACCGGCTGGGATAAAATCAGTTTTGTCCAGTTTTGGACATTAGAGGTGATAGATATAGGTAATAATAAAATTTGAAATAAAAATAAATGAGTACCTAGGAATTAAAAGTCATGTGTGTGTGTGTGAAACATCAATCCCATGACCAGTCACTATTCATTCTTTAAATAAATAGTTAATTTTACACTCTAGGCAAGTAATAAATGACGCCATGTTTAAGAAGGTTTGTCACATCATAGAAGAAATATGTTATAATTCTTTAAAAATATGTTTCGCACAGTACCAGGATTCACACAAACCAGGAACATTTTCCGCTAAAATTCAGTAACCTTCCTGAAAAATTCAGAAATCTTTCCGTTTAAAGCCAGTCGCGTCTCTGGAATTTCAGTGTGATCCTGGTAGGGATAATACAACAACAGGGCACCTTCCTGAGTTATCAAGACAATTCCAAAAGCAATATTGCAAAACATGGCCAAAGCTAAGACAGAATTGCAAGTAAATATCAAGAATTTTACTCTTCTGCAATTCTTGCAAAGCTAGTCAAAGACTGATCTGCGCCCTTTGCACGCCGTATCAGTCTGGACGGGCCGCAATCGAGCTGTAGCCGATACACTTTATAAATACGCTCAGTTAATCTTTAAACTGGGAGCTAAAAATATTTTTCACAACAGTGAAAAGTTTGCATTCGTGCGTCTTGTAGCAATTCAGGAAACTTTTTGACAGTGATACTTACTTTTTCGAGGAAGTGGATAAAAACCATTGAAATATCGTAACGTTACACGGAAATACTCAGTAACGTTTCGGAATTTTTTTAGTGTGGCCAAAATGGGTTTTTTCTGGATAAAAATTCCGGGGCAAAGTTACAAACCCCTTCTTCCTTTCCTCTTACTTCATCGAAGTGGTCCACAAATGCGTTTTTAGGATGTTATGTAAAGAAAAAATGTTCAAAGATGAGCCTTCGGGATTTTTTTTTTTTTTAATTGAAGTTCCCGAAACGCAATTTTAGACGATCTTCGGTAATTTTAAAGGAACTAGGGTTCGGAGGTACTCCACCGGAAATTTTTCAAAATTGAACTCCTGAAATACAATTGTAGGCCACCTTTGATGACCTGAAGAGAAGGGATGGGTTTCCGGGGCTCTCCCGGCTTTTTTTTTTTTTTTTTTTGAAAATCAAAGTTTTAAAACCACAAATTTGGAAAAGATAAGATTCGGAACTTTGTCCCGGAATTTTTCGAAATCAAAGTTTCAAACCAAGCAATTTTTGTACATATTAGGGAGAAGGAGGTTTTTTGGACTCTCTCCCAGAATGTTTCCGAAATTGACGTTTAAAAACACAATAAGCTGTCTTTGGTGGAAGTAAAAAGAAATTATTTGATTATAGGATCCCTTTTTTCCCACCTTCTTGGTTGTCTGTACCTTTTATTTATTTTGAAAAAAAAAAAAAAAAATGTACGAACAATAAGCAGGTATTATATTAGCAATTGCCCCCCAAAAAATTTAAATCTTGAAACAAAGTAGCTTGCATTTATTTTCTTTACATTGGGAGATCAGAAGTTGGGGCTATTCCCCAAGTCAGGGCCTGTTTATTGAATAGGCCAACTAGATCGTGGCTTAGAGTCCCTGATTTTTGAGGGCCTCGAAACTGCGAAAACTGTAGTAGCACATGGCAAAAATTGTAATGTTTGGCTACAAGAGGGCCCCGAAAAAGTGCTTGGCCTACGACCTCTGATATTTTAATCGGGGGACCTAGGTCAATTGTTTTTGGGGCCCTATAAAGGAACAATGTAAGTCCAGAAACAATATAAACACTAAAATCTAAGTCTGATCAACGGAAAAATTTAATAAAATTTGAATGAAAACAAAGCTTAAAAATTTTCGGGACCCTTTCGGTTCCACTCCCCCCCCCCCCTCAGCACTTTTTCCTTCGTTTCCTTTTCTTTCAGGAATTTTCCCTTCTTTCTGTGGCAGGTGGCCCAAGGAGGGCAGTACGATACTTTTTGCATCGACCCAAAGTTTGGTTTTCGCGTAGGTAAGTTGGGCCGTGTGCCCATTCTCTCTACTCTTACAATTTATGGAGGAATAACGAATAAACATTTTGAGAACATAACTAATAAACAACAAGAGAGTGCTACAAAAATTTATGTCTCCAGACTCTGATTATACATTTATCACAAGCTTTTTTAAAATTTATCACAAGCAAATACATTTATCACAAGCTCATTTGCTTTTTACTAAGAAAACTCATTAGATATTTTTCTAAAAGATTCATTTATGTGTTAATTTCAGTTTAGTTATGTTTTACATTGTGATTGTCCAACATGAACTGTTATGTGGGTGTTATCAATGGTGGGCAAAGTCAGATAAAAGATTACCAAAGAGTGACTAAGGAAGTTACTGAATTGTCAGAAGAGGATCAGAAGTTGCTTAAACTTAGAATATCCATTGAAATAGATAGTTATTTTGCAACCCTTGTCTAAGTCTACAAATATGCCTGTTGATTTAACTCCAGGTAAATCACTGTCCCAAAAGTGCCACAAAATTATTTGTTCAAAAAACTGAAGAAGAAAACATAAAAAATAATAGTGATGATGACAAGTAATTTAATATTAATTAAACACTGATAGTATCTGTGACAGTGTGTTGAATGCCGGACTGTCTAGTGTTTTGTATATTTAATCATGCGGAAATTACAGCTTGTTGGAAAAAAAATGGCCACAAAATAAGGCTATGAAAAATTTAAAAGAAAATTTTTATTGATATTAACGTAGAGTAAAATTTGTAAATAAGTGAATTTAAATATCATACATTAAGTGTAAAAGTATAGTTTATATTACAAAACAGCAACTGATATAATGAGTAGAATACATTTTACATTATGATGATTTCTGGGCGTGAAAACAAATGTGATTTTTGAGACAACTTTGAGGCTTCATATTTCTAAAACTATTAAAGGATCAAATATAAAATTTTTGCAATTTTTTTAATTGCAATTTCGTCTCACTGTTCCCCCTCAATGGAGGAACAGTGAGACGAAATTGCATTTTGTTTTTATTTTGTCTGAATTTGTCGATTTTTCTAAGTCAACTTTTATAATACTTATTACAGTAACATACAAGTAGTATAGAATTTAAAAGAAATTGATTTCAATGTTCTTTCATAATAAAAAACGATTGAAATTTTGCGTCTCACGGTACTTACTCTTCCCCTAATCTTAGGTCGGTGCTATTCCGGCCGATTAATCGGTGTATCTTAGGAATGCACCGATTAATCAGTCGGAATAGCAATCGGCCTAACTGCCGATTCTTTAATTATTGGCCTTTTGCGAATTAATCGGAGGAGGGATTTATTATTTTTATTATAATTATCTAAAAACGCCTCGAACGAGGACATATGCGGGATGAATTTCTTAACAATACTCCAATACACGAATACAATTTTTTTTATTGTTTAAACGTTAAGTTTGTGGTCATAAAATGGGTATATCCATTCTCAAACTTTCGAGGGAACACTATTCGGGAGAAAAAAAAATCAGTCATCATATTCATCTTTTAAATACACTACAACGTACATTTTACAATTTGTTTTAAAAACTGCTACTTTTCGTTCTATAAATATTTGGATTCAAGGTGTCCTTTTACATAAGAATCAGCCAGAATAGTGTATTTTTTAGTGCCATGCGACTCGTATGCAACACGCGACACTCACAAAACTGTTTTCAATTTTTTTTAATTATTTTTTCACAGCGGGAAAATTTTTTCGGGTGTAATCATAGGAGCGAATCTTTTCCTAGATTTTACAGCAAAAAAAGTTTTAATCTTCTTAAAAAAAAAAAAAGGCAGAATAAAAAGATACTTTTTAATGATTTTTGAAATATTTTTTTTGGGGGGGAGGGGGGGCATGTCCAGGGCCCGATTTGAAATTTTGGAACTGTAAGCCCGATTCATCTGTGGGACCCCCTGCACAATCGAAGGAAGGGGCATAAGAAGCGCAGCCCCACATTTTTATGTTGCCTTTCCCCATCGTCGTTTAACAATTTTAAACTTTGAGCCTCTCTTGCCATCCAAAATAATATTAGCGGCTGCTCCTTTAGCCTCCAAATAAAAATAAAACTCAGAAACTGAGCAAAACTAAAAAAAAAAACTGTTGGGGAGGGGGCTTTCTACAAAATTGTTGCGTTAAGGGGAAAACGGTGGGCATATTCGGATTCAGGGGCCAAATTACATAAGAATCAGCCAGAATAATGCAGAAGCATTTTGAAGGTTTTTTTTTTGCCGCACAGTGATATTGGTTTACTTTAAATATTATCAAAGCAAGCGAGTAATTTTAAATTTTTCGTCTGGAGTGAGGGAAAAGGTGTATATGTTGCATACTCAGTATCAGAGTTGGGCAAATTTTAATTGCATTGACAATTAAAGATTACCAATTGATTAATTGGTAAACATGACCACAACAACTAACAATTGATCAATTGCAATTGTGGAAAATTACAATTAACAATTAATTAATTGTTAATTGTAGTTTTCTACAATTAACAATTAATTAATTGTTAATTGTAGTTTACTACAGTTAACAATTAATTAACTGTTAATTGTAGTTAACTACAATTAACAATTGTCGATTGTTCTGTGAATTTTAATTAAAACTAACTCATAAAAAAATTACTGGTTTTGTACAATATATTCTACACACGATAGGTCTACCTGGGACGTGGACGCTAAATGGTTACCATATTACTATCCAACTATTTAAATACACATGTTAGCAACTAATAAAACATAATAAAATATCAGTAACTTTCAGTAAATTACCACCCAATAGCCAGGGCTAAAGCAGAAATATATGAATTACTCGAGTTGAACCGATCCATTGCTTCGGTCACTCGTCTGGTCTGCGCTAATTCTATATTAGCTACCAGTTTGTTTGGCACTCTTGGCTTCCTTAAGATATTTTCCATCTCCAGTTCAGTTACTTTCCTATGCCGGGCTGATGCGTGCTAATGAGCACGAAACTGCAGTCCTCGGCTGGAAATGACATAGGTGGCGTTGTATGTCATGTATCAGTAACTTTATTATGAGCAATAAATTATTTAATGCAGCATATGACTTTTCTCAAAAAATCTTACGGCTTCATCAAAATATCCTCAAAGAAGGTATATTTCAGTTTAAAAAAAAATTTCTTTACTAGTAAAAGTCCGAAGAACATCTGAGGGAAATTACAGAAATGCATCTTAATTACACGATTAAAAAAAAAAAAAAAATAAATAAATAAACAGAGCGGTCTCTGAGATCTTACATCCCCTGTTATGTCCTTCTTTCTAATTTCCCCTGTTACATGTTAAACTATAAAGCAATGATCTGCACAATTTTAAAACATTTAATTAAAATACATACATATACGTGTGGAAAAACTTGCCAAGACGAGAATAGTTCACGCGGCGAGCGAGCAATCAACACTGGAACGAAAATACGAATTCGAAAAATACTTAGAGCTCTGTACGCTGCCCTGTACCTATTGATACATTAAGTTAATTGTTAGTTTTAATTGTTTCATAAAACAATTAAAAAAATTAATTGCAATTATTTTAATTGTGAAAAGCGATTAACGTACATTCATCTAATTAAATTATTTGCAAAGTACAATTAATAGTTTAATTGCAATTAATTTAACTGCAATTAATTTAATTGCAATTACTTTTTCAATCAATTAACAAGGCAATTGAAAAAATAATTGATTAATGCCCAACACTGCTCAGTATGTCATCTGCCATCAGCTCGGTTACTCCATATTCCAGACTGATGAGTTCATCTTAAGGACAAAACTGCAGTCTTTGGATGAGATAACCGCGCTGTCGGTATATCAGGGGTGCCCACCTAAGGGGGGTCAGGACGCAAACTGCGCCCTTAAAATTTTTAAGGGGGAGTTGTTTCAAGGAGTAATTTTCTCCTTTTTAGGGTGGGGGGGGGGTGCGCCCTTGCTCTTAAAGGAGGTGGGCATCCATGGGTATATCGCATGTAGTTCTGTCATAGCCCTGGCTAAAGGGCGTTAACTTAATGCTTAGTTAAAATGAATCTCACACAAGACACTATTATTACTAAAACTTCAAAAAAAAAAACATTTTACGTATCCTTACGCATCCTTAAAGTAATTTTAAAATTAGCTCCAATTTTGTAAGAGAAGCACATTGTTATCTTATTGCTTCTAAACCATATTAACATTTGATTTTAAAACATTTTATTAAAAATTGCAATTTCAATCTTTCAACAAACCATGCACAGCAATTTAGAAGAACTCAAAAGCGGACAATAAGCGCTTGAATTTGTTTATTGCTTTAATATATTTCTTTGAAAAACAAAAGATGTATCAATAACTGATGTTTGACTGAAATATTTCATCGTACGAAGTTTGTTTCACTTTTTGAATTAATATTAAACTCTACGATGAAAGTGAATATTAAATGTTCTTATTTCGCGCAGCAATAAAAAGTGTGCGTACTTTTGCAAACAGTTTTGTATTGTGTCATACTCTTCCTAATAAAAATAACTATTGAAGAGGAATGTATTACTAAAATTTCTGCAATTATTTAAAAAGAAACCAAGCATTAAACGTAGAATGCAACTCAAAAATCGTATTTAATCTAACATTGTTGCATATTATAACATGCGCGAAACTCACTGATGGGTGATAATGCTGGAAGCGGAAGTGGTTTGTTCAGTTCTAAGTACAAGTTTGTGGGTTCATTCCATCAAATGGCTTTTATCACTTACTTGGCGTAAAACAAAAAATTTTCCTACGACGGTGGCCATTAATAGAGGACACTTGGTCTTGCTTTTCGAATTTTGAACGCAAAGGATTACTCGACAGGTGTAAAGCCCTCGATCCGTCTCTTAAGTGGCGACACGCTCCAGGGTCCGCCATTTTGTGTCGTTCCGCAACTTTCTCCCTATCTCAATAGTAGAAAAATACAGAGTTTCGCTCATTGAAAAGCATATTTTTTTCAACGAATGTTTACAGACTTTTAATCGTAACTTATGTAACTGATATATACATACAAAAATGTTGAATTTAACCTCAGTAAAATATTTTTTTTTATTATTAAATCGAATATTAGTAAAAAGGTGTTTTGAAGAAATTTTCGAACATTTTTTAGAGTAATTTCTTTTTTCCCCCCTATAGACTTTCTGAGTTACAAATTACTTGAAGTGTTTTAAATATGCGTTTTATTATTAGAAAGTTGGTGTAGTAGAACCAGGGGCGGATACAGAAAAATCTCTCGGAGGGGACCCGGGATATTGAATAGCACCTCCTCCTTCCCCCTGCCACATACGATGTTTCATTAAAAAGTTTTCATTACTTTATTTTAAAATGTATCTTTTTAAAAAATTTTTTAGGATCCCTTAAACTTATCCACTTTAGGATCCACTTCTAAGAACATACATATTATGTACCAATATACTTTGAATGTGGACGTAAAACATCTTTAACGTTTCAAGCCAATTAAATACTAAACCATAATAATGTTACCGAAATGCTATACAATTAGCGGTTTTAATTTTAGGAACAATGTCGTAATGATTATAACACGAGGGCAAGGTTATTCTTTAAAAAAATATACCCATACCTCATTTGAGATTTTAATATTGTTACAAATCCTGTAAATAGTAATTATTGTAGTAACGTAACCTGTAAAAAGTTTCCCGTAATGAATATACAACCCCTTTTCATTCCGCTAAAGTATACGACCCCCTATTTCCTTTACTTTTCATT
This sequence comes from Uloborus diversus, assembly GCF_026930045.1. Taxonomy (NCBI): domain Eukaryota; kingdom Metazoa; phylum Arthropoda; class Arachnida; order Araneae; family Uloboridae; genus Uloborus; species Uloborus diversus. Next base: position 32,115,639 of record NC_072731.1, on the reverse strand, counting down.
GATAAAATTTGATAACGGTCTACGCATTTCGGGAAGCAGAAAGAATGTTGTGGAAACTTCTTCGATGTTTATAAAGGCGTCCTGCGTGATAAAAAGAAGAGTTTCGATTGAGATTTCGAACTGAGAGCGTATCTGCTCTGTTTATAGCAAGGCATTTCGCTGTGTTGTTTTCGTATTTGGAAGTAAATACGTGTGTAACCGTTAAGTTTACTGTGTTGAGTGATATTTGCTTAATTGCTGATGATTAATTTAGCAGTTGTTAACGATTTCTCCTGTACATAGTGTAAATAAAGCTCCTGTGTTTTTATCAAGAACTGTGTCTTCATTTCAAGAAAGTGGAAGTCGCACCGAATCCGTTACAATTTGGCGCCCAACGTGGGGTTACTTCAGGACTTTCTTGGAGTAAGTGTGACTTTGGACATTTTTTCATAAAGACTGTTTGAATTTATAGACTTTGTTTTTATGGTGATTACTCGCGCAATGGATGACCAATTAAAACAACTTCTGGAAGCAATTAATGCTGTGAAGAGCGACTTGACTGAAAGTTTGGCGGCTAATCAAGAACAATTAAAAAATGATATGGCGGCTAATCAAGAACAATTAAAAAATGATATGGCGGCTAATCAAGAACAATTAAAAAAACGATATGGCGGCTAATCAAGAAAAATTAAAAAATAATATGTCGGCTAATCAAGAACAATTGAAAAATGAAATTTCGGCTAATCAAGAACAATGGAAAAGTGATTTAATGGTGCTGGAAAATGATTTAGCTTCTAACCAAGAGGAAATTAAAAACGACCTTACTTCGGTAAAGACTGATGGAAAATAAATTTAATGAGATAGAGCATCGAGTTGATGCTTTTGATGAAAAACTTGAAACAGTAGAAAACCGTATCGCAACAGTTGAAAATCATGTGGATGAGAAAATTAAAAACATGGAAAGGAAATTGGCGACCGCGGAAAGCAGTTCTGTACAGTTTGGCGCTCCCACATCGGTTGCTCGACCGTCCATTAAACTTGCCACATTTGATGGGAAAACTTCGTGGCAGGTTTACAAAACTCAATTCATGATAGTTGCGGAAGCGAACGGATGGGACTCTGCTACCAAGGCCTGCCATCTTGCAGCATCCCTGAGAGGTGACGCAGCGGACATTCTTCAGACCCTTCCGGACAGCCAGCGCCTGGATTTCGCCGCCCTCACATCTGCGTTGGAGCTTCGCTTCGGTGAGAAGTGCCAGAAAGATTTAAACCGACTCCAGTTGAAGTCCCGTTTCCAGAAAACCGGGGAATCCCTGCAAGAGCTAGCGGCGGACATCGAGAGACTGTCTCATCTTGCTTTTTGCGACTATCCTGCGGATGTTCGAGACAATCTGGCACTCAACTATTACATCGATGGGGTTCGAGATCCGGAAATCCAGAAAGCTCTACGGATGGCGGATGTCAAAGACCTGATTTCTGCTGTTGTGTATGCGATGAGATACGAGGCCGCCCAAGAAGCAACCCGTGTGGATCGCCATCTAATCCGGACTCAGGAAGCTGATGAGTCTGATTCCAGGTCGTCCCACCTCGCTGATTTTGAGAGACAACTCGGTGACTTGGCAAGACATCTGAGCAGCATAACAGCCCAAAAGGAACAAGAGCAGAAGTGCTGGAAATGCGGTAGTGAAGGACACCTGCGAAGGAGTTGTCCGGCTCGCCAAGCTACGCGAGGGAAGAAAATCACCTCCACCAGAGCTCTGCAGATTTCCTCTTCTAGTAGTGGCAGTGATGGATTTTTCATTTACGTACATATAAATGGGAACCCCAGCAGACTGATTGTCGACACTGGAGCCAATGTGACAATCATTAGGACAGATGTGGCTCGTGAATTTGGATTGAAACTGCTGTGGACATCGCCACGCGTAAGTCTCCAGACTGTGACAGGTGACAAAATCGAGATTGACGGTAAAGTGGACTTGGAAATAGTGTTTGGGAATGCCACCTACCATCATACGGCATTCGTCGCTAATATCACGGACCCCTTCATTCTCGGATTGCAGTTTTTGAAGAAATATGATTTCACTCTCGACTTCAAGACTAATGAGCTGCACTCGATAAGAGAAGACATAGCCGTTTTCCCTGCAGAAAGTGATGTAAAATCCGCTCATCAAATAATAGCCCAAACAGATTTATGGATTCCCTCAAGGTCAGAATCATTAATACCTGGCTCCCTTGAAGAAAGCAATAGTTTTCGATTTGGACTCATTGAATACCCTAACCTAAGCAATAGCCTAAAAGGAGTGCTGGTAGCATTTACGCTTGTGGACCTTTCTAAGGATGTAATTCCTGTGAGAGTCGCCAACGTGAGTGAAAGGCCAAGGAATATCCGGAAAGGTGAAGTGTTAGCAACTTGTACTCCAGTAAACTGCATCATTAGAAGAATCAATTCCCCTAAGACTGTGTCTTCCGAGTCCTTGACATCGAAGTTAATTGGGAGTGCGCCGTTATCGAATGATCAAAGAACTGCTGCGGAACAATTGGTGGACGACTTCAAGCATCTGTTTTCATCTACATCGGAGGATGTGGGCCGGACGAATTTAACGCAGCATAGGATCTACACTGGAGAACACCCCCCTATTAAACAGCATCCAAGACGACTTCCGTTCGCCAAGAAGGAAGAGGTTGAGACTCTCCTGAAAGAGATGAAGGAGAATGATGTAATCGAACCCTCATCCAGTCCTTTGGCCTCTCCCATCGTCTTGGTCCGAAAGAAAGATGGCTCCACCAGATTTTGTGTCGATTACCGACGGCTGAAAGAAATCACCAAGAAAGACAGTTACCCTCTTCCACGGATAGACGACACCTTGGACACTCGTTCCGGACACAAGTGGTTTTCGACCTTGGACTTGAAGAGCGGCTACTGGCAGGTTGAGATACACCCTGATGACCGAGAGAAGACAGCGTTTACGACTGGACAAGGCTTATGGCAGTTTAAAGTGATGCCCTTCGGCCTCTGCAATGCACCAGCTACGTTCGAGCGTCTTATGGAGACAGTGTTAAGAGGACTTTCCTACGAATCCTGTCTGGTCTACTTAGACGATATCATCATCGTGGGACGCAATTTCGAAGAACATCTGGCAAATCTTAGGAAGGTGCTGCAGAAGCTTAAGGAAGCCAATCTAAAGTTAAGCCCGTCCAAATGTAATTTGTTCCGCCGGGAAGTGAACTACCTTGGTCACATCATCTCTTCTGAAGGTGTACAAACCGATCCAGAAAAGGTATCTGCGGTCAAGAGTTGGAGTCGTCCCAAAAACATCCATCAGCTGCGAAGTTTCCTGGGGCTCTGCACGTACTACAGGAAGTTTGTAAAGGGTTTTTCCAACATTGCACGACCTTTGCATAAGCTGACGGAGAGCAAACAAAAGTTTGAATGGTCCAAAGAATGCGAAGATGCATTTCTACGACTGAAGGAGGCTTTAACATCAACGCCTATCCTCGCCTATCCTGAGCCTGAAAAATCCTTCATCCTGGACCCTTATGCGAGCAACGAGGGCATCGGAGCTGTTTTATCCCAAGAAATTGACGGAAATGAACATGTCATCGCTTACTGGAGCAAATGCTTATCAAAGTCGGAGCGAAATTACTGCGTCACCAGAAAGGAGTTACTGGCCATAGTGAAAGCTGTAGAACACTTCCATCATTACCTCTACGGCCGAAAATTTCTGCTTCGGACAGATCATGCCTCGTTAACTTGGCTTTTGAACTTCAAGAATCCAGAAGGCCAGATAGCCAGGTGGATACAGCGGCTCCAGGAATATGACATGGAGATCAAGCACCGAAAAGGTTTGTCTCACGGTAATGCAGACGCTTTATCAAGGAGACCCTGTCCTGAGAACTGCAATTATTGTTCCCGAATCGAGAAACAGTATGGAACGACTAGCCCTACTGCCTAGTGACAGTCAGGTGACAGTGACCCCAACATCATCAGAACGTGATCCATGCAGTGACGACCAAGTTCGAAAAGATCAACTTGAAGACCCCGACATAAAACCAATTTTGGAGTTCATGGAGAGTGACAGTCGGCGACCTAGCTGGCAGGACGTTTCCATCTTCAGTCCTGCAACAAAAAGACACTGGGCTTTATGGAACTCGCTCCATTTACGGAACGGCGTGCTACACCGAAAATGGGAATCTGACGACGGCAAAACATCTAAGTGGCCGTTACTACTTCCCCGATCAAGGATTTCAGATGTTCTGAAAGAAATACATAGTAGTGCGACTGGAGGAGATTTTACTCTCTTGAAAACCCTCAATAAAGTTCGGGAGCGCTTCTTCTGGAGCAGGGCGAAGGATGACGTGGAGAAGTGGTGCCATTCTTGTGAAGCCTGTGCTGCTCGTAAAGGACCGAAGAAAAGAAGCAGAGGGAAGCTACATCTGTACAACGTTGGAGCTATTTTCGAACGAATTGGGATCGATATCCTGGGTCCTCTACCAAGAACTGCTGATGGGAACAAATACATTCTTGTTTTCATCGACTATTTCACCAAATGGCCCGAAGCGTATCCCATTCCAGATCAAGAAGCGACCACCGTAGCAGAGACTCTAGTCCAACATTGGATCTCGAGATATGGAACACCTTTGCAGATTCATTCCGATCAAGGGAGGAATTTCATCTCTGCTGTGTTTAAGGGCCTATGTCAAATTTTCGGAATTGAGAAAACTAGGACAACACCGCTACACCCACAATCGGACGGCATGGTGGAGAGATTTAACCGCACAATTCTGAATAATCTCTCGCTTATGGTATCCAGAAATCAACAGGATTGGAACAAGAAGCTACCTTTGTTCCTGCTGGCCTATCGCAGTGCTGTCCACGAGACTACCGGATATGCCCCATCTCAGATGCTCTTCGGACGAGAGCTTCGGCTACCTTGTGATCTCGTCTTCGGTCGTCCTCCGGATGCGCCTTCGTCGCCTGAGGAGTACATCTAGGATCTCCAGGCCCGGTTGGAAGACGTTCATAACTTCGCACGAGAGCGAATCAACATCGCGGCGGAGAAGATGAAGACCCGATACGACACAAGGTGTGGAAAATCTCGGTAAGTTTGCCTGAAGAGGGCGCTGGAGTAAGTTTTTATTGTCTTTCGAACAGTTGGCCTCGAACGAGGAAGATCGAAATAAGATTTGTGCATCTCTACACTCAAATGATATTTTATGTTGTGTAATGTTTGTGTCCGTGAATAAAATTCTAATTGTGCTGTTATCGACTATCGAACATTATCCACTGAACCACAATTGCACTATCGAACCTGTCGGACATTTCCATATGGTGCAAATCGGCCTGAAACTTTTAGAAGATAAATGAAGGTAAGAAGATTTTGATTTCGAATACATTTTGATTCACCAATATTTGGCACCCTGCCGCTTGAATAACAGTTTGAAATGTTTGAAATAATAGCATTTTAGAAGAAAAATGAATGATATTTGTTGCACTTTATTTGAAAATATACTTGATAATTAATTGAATTTTGAATCACAACAATGGCTGAAGGAATAGCTACACTAAAGGCTAAAAGGGGTGTTTTGAGGGCATCGGTCACGAAGTGTATAAATAAATTAGAAACAGAACTTCGTGAAACGGCAGCCAATGAGAATGAAATTGAAGAGTTACTCGAACAATTAGATGATAAATGGAAATCGTTGAAAGTGGTAGATGATGAACTGGAAAGTTTTTTTAGTAGTGAGGATTTCGTAAAGGAATTTCCGTCTATTGAAGAATATCGTGAAAAGGTTGTCATGTGGAAATTTAGGGGAAATAAGTTTTTGCGTATGCTAGACAGTAGCGCTAATAAAGTGTCAAAAACAGAAGTAGCACCCGTACATAACGAAGAATTAAGAATGGATTTTCGCTACCGTGGAACTGTTAAGCTACCAAAAATAACAATTCCAAAATTTTATGGTGACGTAAGTCAATGGCTAACGTTTTGGAATTCTTTCGAAACAGCAATTCACGCTAATGAACATTTGGACGAAATCGACAAATTTAATTACTTAAAAGCTCATCTTGGGGGAACAGCGTTAGGAACTATAGAAGGATTCTCTATTTCGGCAGAAAATTACGGCAAAGCCGTAAAATTATTGAGTGATCGTTTCGCGCGAAAAGACATTTTGATAAATGCGCATATGAATAACCTAATGAATCTACCGTCTTTAAAACGCAGTGATGATACTAAAGCTTTTCGGAAGCTGTATGATAATTTTCAGACACAAATAAGAAGTTTAGAATCGCTGGGGATTTGTTCTGAGAATTATAGTGCCATGATGTGCCCAATGCTCTTGAAATTATTTCCACATGACCTAGTTTTTGATTTCAAGAAAAAATCCACGAGTTGCGATTATAATGTCAAAGATTTAACTGAATTTTTGGGTGCGCAACTATGTGCATTAGAATGTGCAAATGCAAGCATAAATCATCCCGAGGTCGAATCTTTCACATCTGGTACGAATAACACAGAAGAAAATAGCAACAAATTTAAAAAAGAAAGAAACGAAAATAAATTTCGGCAAAATTATTCAAACGCATATCGAAAAGATCCGAGAAAAAATAAAGGAAAAATCTTTTCAACCGCTGAATTTATGACTGCCGCGTCTGACGAAAATGAAATGATCTGTTTGTTTTGTCAAGGTCAGCATAAGCCAGCGGATTGTTCTCTTAGTGTGGATAGGCGCCGCGAAATATTGAAGAGTCAAGGTCGATGTTACATTTGTTTACAACGTTCTCATATTATGCAGATGTGCAAAAATAAAAATGATCAGTGTTCGATTTGCGAAGGGAAACGACATAACATTGCGTTGTGCTATAAAAAAGAAAAACAGAAATTGGAAAGTGAATCAGTGGTTTCGGCCGTTTTTAAAACTAGAGCGAAAATAAATAATCATCGCGTTCTGCTTCAGACTTGCACTGCAGTTGTTCAGGGTAAACAAATTGAGCAGACCTGTCGTCTTTTCCTGGATGGAGGATCTCAACGTACATTTTTGACCCAAAACCTTAGTAGAAAACTGAAATTGCCTACAGTTCGGAAAGAGAAACTTTCACTTAGTACTTTTGGCTCTAAAGAAACACAACCCAAAACTTTTAACGTTGTTAACATAAAATTAAAAAATAGAGATGATCCAAATTTAAATATTGAAATCGAAGCAATTGAAATCGATAAAATTTCTGCAACACATTTGTCAACACCTGATAAAAATATCATCAGTAAATATAAACACTTGAAAAAATTACAGCTCGCGGACTCCTATGAATTTGATTCGAAGGAAATAGAGATTTTAATTGGCGCGGATTATTATTACGATGTAGTTACCGGTCGAATTCAACGTCTCGATAAAAGGCTCGTTGCTGTAGAAACAATTTTTGGATGGAGCTTGCCGGGACAAACTGATTCGTCAAATAATGATCTTTTGACAATGAATGTTCTTGTCAATGAAGATACTTTTAGTGATCAAATTGCGCAGTTTTGGCAGTTAGAAAGTTTAGGGATTGAATCAGAAACTATTGTAGATAGCACCAAATCTGATATTATGGAATCTTTTAATTCCACTATCAAGTATGAAAATAACCGTTATACAGTCAAATTACCATGGAAACAAGGGATGAAGCAAAATTTAGATGATAATAAAGAAGTTGCTAAAAGACGATTTTTACATTTGAAAAATAAATTGCTGAGGAATAATTCCTTACATCATGATTATGAATTAATATTGAAGAATTATTTGGCTGAAAATATTATCGAATTTGTAGATGAGCAGGATATTACAACTGATAATCCAATATTTTATTTACCACATAGATGTGTTGTGCGAGAAGATAAAACAACCAGTAGATTAAGAATAGTTTTCGACGCATCGTCGCATGCCCCAGGAGAGATTTCTCTTAACGATTGCTTAGAGTCCGGACCAAATTTGAATCCGGATATTTTCGAACTTTTGGTTCGCTTCCGGAATTTCCCCATTGGATTTATCAGTGATATAAAACAAGCCTTTTTGCAAATTCAAATCTGTGAGGAAGACAGAGATGTTAGTCGGTTCTTTTGGTTTGACGACGAAAATATTTTGAAGACTCTGAAATTTACAAGAGTTCTTTTCGGTTTAAATTCGAGCCCGTTCCTTTTAGCCGGAACGATTAAATATCACATTTCTAAATACGAGCAGACACACCCTAAAGCTTACAAATTATTGAATGAATGCCTATATGTAGATGATCTCATAGGAGGTCACGAAGACGTGGAAGGAGCGCTTCAAGTCAGTATGGAATGCAGGGATATTTTCTTAGAAGCTGGAATGGATCTCCGAAAGTTTCAAACGAGCTCCAAGGAGCTTAGAGATCTTTGGAGGGAATCGGGACTGTCCGTGGAAGAATCAAGTGACATTGTTTTAGAAAATGATTCCTTGAAGGTGCTAGGAATATCTTGGAACACAGACACCGACAGCTTTTATTTTGATTCCAAACATCTGGAAACTTTTTTGGAGAAACAAACAAATACCAAGCGCTTTTTGCTTCAGGTAGCCAGTCGCATTTTCGATCCCTTAGGTTTTCTCGCCCCCTTTACAATAATCATTAAATGGGAACTGTGGAATTCCGGTTTGGATTGGGATGATCAGATATCTGGAGACTTAAACGCGAGATGGATTAAATGGTGCAACGATGTAAAAGATATTCCGAAAATCAAAATACCAAGGTATTATTTTTTGAAAGGTCCAAAAAGAGTTATTGAAACTATTGAATTGCACTCATTTTCAGACGCAAGTTTGCGAGCCTATGCCACGGTCGTCTATTTACGAATTGTATACAATGATGGATCCGTTCATACGAACCTAGTGACAGCTAAAAGTCGTGTTTCCCCGCTCAAAACACTCTCATTGCCAAGATTGGAGCTACTGGGTGCTCTGTTAGCCTCTAGGTTGAGTAGTCGAGTGTCTTCAAGTCTGAAGATTCCCTTAGAGAAGCATTGGTGGACTGATTCTACCATTGCTTACTTTTGGATAAGAAAGTCACCTAGGGACTTTAAACCTTTTGTGAAAAACAGAGTTGAGGAGATACAGAAACTCACAGTACCTTCACGCTGGACACATTGCCCTGGTAAAGAAAATCCAGCAGACATGCCCAGCAGAGGAGTTTCCATTTCTCAGTTGAATCACAGTGATTTCTGGTGGCACGGCCCCAAGTGGTTGCAAGAGCCAAAACAATGTTGGCCCAAATCTGAAGAACTGAACGTTGAAGATGAAAAATTGGAATATCGCTCGCGACACAATTACACGCAGCAGTTTGAAGTCATAACCCAAACAGAGGAGCTTTTAGATCTCTCTAAACATAGCAAGCTCACCAAATCCCTAAGGATTACTGCCTGGATCAAACGGTTTGTTTGGAACACGAGAAAATCGCCAAAGAAAAGTGGACCACTCACTGGAGTAGAATTGGCCGAAGCAGAAAATTTTTGGATAAAGAACACTCAAGGTTATGCATATCGTTCTGAAATTAAATCTCTTAGCAAGAATGCGTTGATTGATAAAGAATCAAAAATAGCTAGCCTTGTTCCCTTCCTGGATGAAATAGGGATCCTGAGAATCAAAGGAAGATTAGATCATTCAAAATTCACCTTTGATGAGAAGCATCCTATATTGTTGCCACGCAGTTCCAAATTCACCGAATTGATTGTCCGAAGAGAACACGAAAGGGTTCTGCATTGTGGAGTAGATATCACTTTGATCAACATCAGGAAGAGGTTTTGGATTCCGAAGGGGCGCCAGCTCTTAAAAGGAATAATTGGAAAATGTCTTATTTGCAGCAGATATTCAGCTAAAGCAGCAAATCAAATCACGGTTCCGTTGCCAAAGGACAGAGTTGTTGAATCTCCGCCCTTTTCAGTATGTGGAATCGACTTCGCCGGACCCATATATGTGAAGGAGGGTTCAGATACTGTAAAATCTTACATAACTTTGTTCACGTGTGCAGTCACGAGAGCTGTACATTTGGAACTGGTGTCGAATCAATCAACTGAATCCTTCATTTTGGCTTTTAGAAGATTTTTGGCGCGTCGCGAAAGTTGTAACATAGTATACTCTGACAACGCGAAAACGTTCAAGTCAACAGATAAGGAATTTCAATGTTTTCAGAAATTTCTGCGAGATAAAACTTTTCACAATTTCGTAGCTTCCAAAGGAATCACCTGGAAATATATAGTGGAGAGAGCGGGATGGTGGGGAGGGTTTTATGAACGGCTTATCAAGACAGTTAAGGACTCCCTCCGGAAAACGCTGGGCAAGGCCCTTCTGAAATTTGAAGAATTGCTGACTCTTCTTGCAGAAATCGAGCTTGTGATGAACTCTCGACCCTTGACATACACCTACAACGACTTTGAGGAACCTCAGCCTCTCACTCCATCGCATTTTCTACATTTTGAAAAGGAAGCTAATACATATCCGATACATTTCTTGGATCTTGTCACTAAATCGTCTTCTAGTACAAATTTAAAGAAGCGTAAATTATACCAAGCGAAATTGCTAAGAAACCTGTGGACAAGATGGAAATCACAATACCTGATGAACTTAAGAACTGCTCACAATTTTAAGAACTCTCGCACAGGTACAGGACTGAAAGTAGGTGATGTGGTATTGTTAGAAGGAACCACAAAGAACAAACTTTTATGGACACTAGGTACTGTAAAGGAACTGTTTGAAGGTCGTGACGGACATGTTCGTGCATGTACTGTAAAAACTGCAAGTGGACTGTTTCGCAGACCAATAGACTTAGTTTATCCTCTCGAAGCAGTAAATGAGCCTCATGATTGACTTTAACATTTAAAATTTGTCATTTTTTTACTTTAATGCATATTAATATTTCATTTAAGATATTGTTGTATTTGTATTCCTGTAGTGAACTTCATGAAGTTCAGGTGGGGAGGATGTGGAAAATCTCGGTAAGTTTGCCTGAAGAGGGCGCTGGAGTAAGTTTTTATTGTCTTTCGAACAGTTGGCCTCGAACGAGGAAGATCGAAATAAGATTTGTGCATCTCTACACTCAAATGATATTTTATGTTGTGTAATGTTTGTGTCCGTGAATAAAATTCTAATTGTGCTGTTATCGACTATCGAACATTATCCACTGAACCACAATTGCACTATCGAACCTGTCGGACATTTCCATACAAGGTCTACTGGACATGAATTCAACGAAGGCGACAAGGTTTGGTTATGGAATCCCATCCGACGGAAAGGTCTTTCACCCAAATTGCAGTCGCATTGGGATGGACCCTACAAAGTCCTTAACCGATTGAATGACGTCGTAGTGAGGATCCAAAAATCACCTAATGCAAAACCTAGGGTTGTACATTATGATCGGTTAGCCCCATACTATGGCCATAGTTCATGAGTATTACGTAAACAACCATGGTTGATAACATAAAAGTTGTAGATAATTTTTGCTTTTAATGTTTAGTAATATTTCTTGTTATTATTGTGTTTTCTGTATCCGTTAGTTATTAATTAATGTGTATATTTGTAAACTTGTGATAGAAGTTTGGCACCCTTTCTGGGGATTGTACTGCCCGGGACGTGCAGTCCTTAGGAAGGGGGCAATGTTACAAATTCTGTAAATAGTAATTATTGTAGGAACGTAACCTGTAAATAGTTTCCCGTAATGAATATACAACCCCTTTTTCATATGGCTAAAGTATACGACCCCTATTTCCTTTTTGTTCATTGATAAAATTTGATAACGGTCTACGCATTTCGGGAAGCAGAAAGAATGTTGTGGAAACTTCTTCGATGTTTATAAAGGCGTCCTGCGTGATAAAAAGGAGAGTTTCGATTGAGATTTAGAACTGAGAGCGTATTTGCTCTGTTTATAGCGAGGCATTTCGCTGTGTTGTTTTCGTATTTGGAAGTAAATACGTGTGTAACCGTTAAGTTTACGGTGTTGAGTGATATTTGCTTAATTGCTGATGATTAATTTAGCAGTTGTTAACGATTTCTCCTATACATAGTGTAAATAAAGCTTCTGTGTTTTTATCAAGAACTGTGTCTTCATTTCAAGAAAGTGGAAGTCGCACGGAATCCGTTACAATATTATTTTATAGTATTTTAACTATAAAATATTATTTAATTAAGAAAATCATAGCTATTAAACATGAAAGTTTTGCTGAAAAATTCAGAACAATTTCTGTGTGGATTTCAAAGCAGTTGCTGATTGTTCTTAAAGCCATGATACAGTTGAAATAACATATTCATATTACATGCCGCCTCCATTAATATCATAGTTTTCTCAAGAAACTACGATATGATTTCTTTCATTTTGCATTTTTTATAAGCTGAAAAAGAAAAAGCTATTATTTCGCAAATAGCTTCCTAGATCAAAATAATTCTTTTAGGCACGCCTGCACATTTCTTGAAGAATGTTAGTTATTGATTCCATCAAAGAAAAATTAATGGACGAATTGCGATATTACGTTACCTTGAATTCAAAACCAGCGAGTTAAATGTATAAATGTATTCTGCCACTCTAGGACTCCAGTACGACATCTTTAGCAAACAAAAATACTATTATTCAAAATATGCTCTATGTTTGTTTTGTGTTCTATTTAATTAACTATGTAAAAAAAATGCTATAGAGAAGTCCATAATAGTGAATAAAGTAGTTTAATAAATTCATCCTTTTCGCGGGGGGGGGGGGGGGGGGGGCATGGGCCTCCTGCCCCTGCCCCATAAATCAACTACTGAGTACAACAGTAGTGAGCTAAAATAATTATGTCATAAATTATTTGTGGGCAACAGCTTGAACTTGTTCATGCAAAGCAGTATCATTTATATTACTAATGTCGGGACCGCCGTGACAAAGCGCGCGCTCCATTCGTCGCCGCGCGTTCTTTCTACCCGGGCCCGGAACACAGTTGAGTGAGTCACGCTAAGCGATCGAACGTTTTGCTTCGTTCGCTGACAATATACTCGATTGCAAGCTTTTTTTTCATTGAAAGAGCAAATTAAATTTTCTTAAAATGTGTTTACCCATGAATTGTTTTCCACAGATTAAAGTAAAAAGAAAAAAATAACAACTAATAATTTTGAAGCAAAATATTTTTTATTAAAAGTAAAATGGTGAAAATCTTCAAAATAAATTTTCTTGAAAACGTTGCTAAAAGCCTGATCATCCAAAAAAAAAAAAAGATTTTTCAACAGAAACAAATTATTAATTGCATATTATACATGACAATACTATGAAAATGTGTTTACCAATAAATAGACAAGGTATTTTTTTTATTGTTATCATTATTATCTTGTAATTTGAAAATCAATATACATTCCATCAAACGTTTAAGATAATATCGATACGTTTTCGAGCCTTTTAGTGGCAACTCTTAATTTCATTAAAATATGTAATATAAAATTAAAAAACAGAAACAAAGAAAGGTTGAAAATGATGTCATTTTTTGATAGGTCTTAAGATAAAAATATTTCTGTGTACAATTATTTTGCACTGAAAACATATCCCAACTAAGTAAGATTGAGTTGAATGGTTTTTCAAGAATATATATACTAAAGCATATTTATAAATTCAATAGATAGGTCAAATTTAGAGTTAAGACTTCCTTTTGAAAGACACATGAAAGGTTCTCATATCTCTTTCTCTATCACACAGTACTTATCAGAACAATTATTATTGTAAAATAACCACCATTAGTTCAAAAAGTAAAAATAGTAGGTTAAAAAGAGAAAAACATAGAAAACGTTATATACTCATGCATATAACCAAAATAAATAAATTAAATAATTGAATATTTTACTAAGGAAATAAGAGAAAAATTTAGCACTTTAAATTCATTCTCCTATAATTTAAACCAAATGTGCAGCTAAAGTTAAAAAAAAATTTTTTTTCTAAATATTCATTAAACATTGCTAATCAATTGTAGATGCACCGAATATTCAGTTGATATTTGGATTGGTATTACATTTTTACTTCCAAAATACCAATTCAATATTTTAAACTTATGAAATTACTTTTATTCACTTGTTTATCCATTCTAGAAAGATGGCATTTTAGAAAGTAATTAACATTAAAGTTATTCATGTAAAACTGAAAGATATTTGATGTTGTAGGTATAGCACTAGATTGTAAATTGAAGACACTATATAACTTGCAATATGCTGTCTGAGATCCAGCAATCGAATTCTTAGCTTTCCTTTTAAATAGTTGCACTGATTTTTTAACTTAATAAAAACAATGATAAACTGAACGTTTTTACTAATCTTTAATGCAAGTGCAAAGCTGAATTTAAAACATCGGAAGGATTCCTTTAAAAAAGCAATAGAGAGACTAACAACAAATTCAACCTGTAAGAAGTGTGAAACAACTGTCATACGCAAACATTAAAACATAACCTTAATAAAGGTTACTAAATCATTTGAAGTAACATTTCAGATCACTTACCTTTATTTCAGTTAATCATCAATTCATTGCTTACAGAAAGGTGAAAGGTCAAACATTTTCAGTAACGGTCGTTGGAAAACGTAAAGCAAAACATTGGATTGTTGATTTGAATCTCAATCGCTTAGACTGTAGCGCCACCTAGGTTTTTCTTAGTTGTTCCAGGCCCGGAAGGACCGAAGAAAGCGCGCATTTTTGTCACGGTGGTCCCACTAATGTGTATAGTTTTCTTATGGAAAATTATTCACTTCTAAAAAATAGCAAAACTAATAAGGTTTATCTAATAAGATTTTATTTTCAGCAGGACTCTTCCATGTTTTTTTTTTTTTTTTTACCAACACTTTTTTGTTTCTCATGACGATTTTACATTAAAAAATGCCTTTCATAAAACCTGATTTTTAAGGATACTACTAGTTCTTAAAAATTCAACGAACTGATAATAAAATGTAAACAGTTTTAAATCAATATTGAAAACAAAATAATAATTGAATTATTTGATAGCAATAGGAATTCAAATAAAAGAGTGCAGATTACATCTGTGACGAACTGTTATAAGTAGTAATAATGAATTGATAAATTAACAGATACTAGGATAAATCATATATATATATATTTTTATAAAAAGATTTTCACATCAAAATAAAAATTAAACAAAAACAGATTTTTTCCGGGCAAAAAAAAAAAAAAAAAAATCTTCACGTAATTATATAACTTGGCTTGAGTAACATGTTACTATAATCTCAAAGAAGCTTATTTTTTTTAAATGAATAATTTCATACTTTTAATATCTTAATTTTTATGCGCAAAATAGATAAATAATTAACTTGGCAACGCACTGAAACTCATGGCTATGACACAATTAAAAGCAAACGACATGTTCTTAAAATAATTTTGCCACAGTTATTGAGACATTTTGAAACTAACTAAACAATAGAAAATTTACATTAAAAATAAAATAATAAGTGTATTTAAATTTTGACGGCTTTGTTATCTTAAACTCAGAAAAATCAGTTTTAAAAACAGGGCAAATATTTTACTACTGCTAGCAATTTATTAAGTGCCGTTACATAGTTGAGCTTTACAATGTTTGAAGGAACTATTTATGATGATTTTAGTGAGTGTCCTTATTATCCCATGAAAATTAACAAACCATCAGACAGTTTCATGAAAAGTAAAAAATATTACAATTTCAACAAGAGTTTCAAAAAGTATCTGAAATTGCACAGCAGCATTGATGAAAACATTTAAAATACATAAATAATATTTCAATGTATTTCGATACAGTAATTTTGAACTGTTAGAACATCTTAATGCACTACACTAAGACATCTTCACACTAAAGATTGCGTTTGATGAAAAATACGAATAGCAAATAGAAAATATCTAGTATTCCTCACAGTGAAATCACACAGGCAACGACACGAAATGGCGGACTGAACCCACGTGACTGCCCGCCTCGAATCGCAGTCGAAAGCGGCGCGCAGTGCATGGATCAAAGTGTGTCGCCACTTAAGAGACGGATCCAGGTCTTTAGACAGGTGGTCTTTCCGGGGATCAACACAATAGCTCTAGGTTTGTCATATTTGGGGGAGGTTTACCACATTAGTGGCAGTTGGGAATACACCGATTTTTATTGCTTTAAATTTCTTTCAGGAAAAAAAATGGAAAAAAATTAATCAAACAAATTAGAGGTAAGTGATAGGTTTGTGATGATAATACCAGTGACGGTCGCACATTTAGTATACTCTTACAGAATTTATCTGTTAGAATGAGTGAATATTTCCAAAGTTAGATGCGTAAAATCACCGTTCGAGAGGATAAAAACTGTACTACTACTTCTGTTCAATTGTTTTCAAATTTAGAGATTTTGCTCAAAATAAATATATTTTCTGAAATGTCCTAAATATATTGGCTTAAAAGAACAGATTTCCAAAATAAAATTATATAAAGCGGGTTTTTAAAAATAGTCACTGAAACATGGTCATAATTAGAAATACTTGAAATAAAAATTAAAGTTTAAAGGCGGGGGGAGGGGGGGGGGGAGAGAGCACGAATATAATCTTCGATATGTACAATCATTACGCCGTTTAAAATGTAAGAATATGTGTTACTACTTTTCTTCATTTATTTTAAGACATTATCAAAAACGTAGGCGTTGTCTTCTAAAACCAATAGAAAATACACATTTGAAAACTTTTTCGTAATTTAAGAGATTTATAGAAAGAATACTACTTTTTCCTGAAAAGTTAAGGTTGAAGAATTGTTTTTAGGAATAAAATAGTATAATGTTTATGTATGCATTTCAAATGAACAGTAACCGAAATATGCTCATAACTAGAAACGCGTGCAAAACTAACTTCGGGGGGGGGGGGGGGGGTGGCTGTTAAGGGGCTAAAAAGGGAGGGGGACTGTTAAATAATACTCCTTCCCTTTAGTACTAATTATGAACAAAAAATCAGCATATTCTTAATTTCTTCCGATAGAAAACTTTTATTTACTGGTGTAAGAAGAAAGCTTCTAGTGCGTTAGCAAGTTGGTGCTTGTCGTCTTGTAGTGCGTTCTATGCGTAAACTTAACTGCATCTACAGTGGCTCCCAAAAGTCTTCGTACACCTACGACTTTCAACGAAATAGGCCCCAAATCATTGGTTAGAATTAATATTTCGGAATAGGTATTTAATTATATGATCTATGATCAATTTTTAACAAAACTGCATGAAAAGTTTTCAAAAAATGTTAAAACTTAATTTTTTAAAAACTAAAAACCGAAAAGTGCCCGAAATTTTATCTCACAAAAGTCTTCGTACACTTTATAAAATGTCTATATATTATTGAATAATCTAACTTTTGATTAAGTTATTAATTAGTAGAATATCATACAGTATTCATAAAACCTTTTAAACGTCTGGGAATAGACTTCATTATTTTTCTTTCTTTTTTAGCGTAATTTCTGAGTAAGTGTTCTACCACACTTCGGGTATTACTATTTCTAGCTCTATTTTCGTTTTAAAGTCCTATTTTCGTAATCTAGCCTCCAGATATCTCTAAATCGTTACATTAAGTTACAATCTGGAGATTGAGGTGGTATTTTCTAAACTTTAGGACAATTTTCGAGGCACTAGACGCAAACGTTGAAAACAGTGTGCTTCTTATCGTTATCTTGATAAAAAACAAAGTTGTTTCCAATAACCAAATTTTTGGCTAAGAGTTCAAAATTGGTTTTCAGAATATTTAAAGGAACAACATGATTCATTTCTCCATCAAAAAATTACAAACTACCAAGTCCTGATGCTGATATGCACACTCACACTAAAACACCTTCATCGTCCTGATTAACTGATCCAACTGAGTTCTTAAGATTAAGTTCCTAATTTTTTCTTCTACTTACAGTTGTACAAAAATTTAACCAAAAATGTTGAATTACTTTTTATCTGTAAGTAAGACATGATTCTAAACTGTTTTTAGCTTATTTATCATTGATTTTGGGATAAAAACCGTAAGCTTTCTGTTTCTCGCACGACCAAGAAAATATCTGCGGGAAGAGGTCCCATTTAATCCAGCTAATCAAAAAACTTGGCAAACAATTTTAGGTGAAAATTAAATGTAAAATGTTTCATTTAACTCTGCAGAAACTTTTACAGTACTCAAATGTGTATTTTTCATAAATTTTTTAACTTTAAATCTACGATCACGTTTTGTCAACTTTGCCGGTTGACCGTTTCTTACCTTGTTTTCTGTCCGATTCCTTTCTTTAAAGCATTTTATCAAGCACTTTACTATACAAACAAATAAATTTACTAATTTAGAGACATTTCAAACCAATTTACCACTACTGTGGGAAAAAAATTCAAATTTGAATGGAGTTTGCGGTTTTTTTACGAATGCCAGCCATTTTGTAGTAATAAGCAATATATTATGGAATAAATAAACAAAAAAATTAAAGCCAAATGACTTATAAGGGT
The DNA here is from genome assembly GCF_026930045.1 of Uloborus diversus. NCBI lineage: Eukaryota > Metazoa > Arthropoda > Arachnida > Araneae > Uloboridae > Uloborus > Uloborus diversus. The sequence goes on along the minus strand of NC_072731.1, from coordinate 32,097,223 downwards.
CAACACAATGCAAAAATACTAATTAAACGGCATATGATAATTTAAATCATGAATTTATTCGAAAATATCTGAGTGTACGATGACTTTTGTGGCGTGTTATTTCTCTGTCTCTTCGTTTTCTGACCCATTTCAAAAAGAAGATTCGTCAATATTTTGAAAAAAAAAACAATGGGTTATATTTAGAATGACATAGGAATGATGTGAAAAAATATTGGACTTTATATTCGAATTCAGTTTTGAGTTATTTTGGTTTTACTAAAAAATTTCAAAGTGTACGAACACTTTTGGGAGCCACTGTATATACATAAATGTCTACTTCTGTATGTATGTCTTGGGTAATCCTCAAAACTGCTGGACGGATTTAAAAAAAATTTTCACCACAGATTTTTTCACATTATCAAGAAGCAACTTAGGCTATAATTTATTATCAAAAAACTTAGTTTAAGAAAGTTATGATGGAAAACAGTAAATTTCCTGTAGTTTCACCATTCGATGATTAACTATAAAACCTATTGTTACAAAAATTCGTTGCCTAACAACAGCAATATTAAAAGTAATCATAATGAAAATTTTGATTCTAGGCTTCTCTGGAGCAAGCATGACATTTATTGTTCTCTTAGGAATTGTATCCTCGTCTATATACATAAATGGCTACTTCTGTATTTATGTACGTCCGAGGTAAACTTCAAAACTTCTGGACAGATTTTAACCATTTTTTCACCATAGATAGCTACATTATCAGGAAGCACCTTAGGCTATAATTTATTACTAAAAACTTAGTTTTAAAAAGTTATGATGGAAAACAGTAAATTTCATGTAATTACCCTATTGAATGACTAAATAAAACCCATTGTTACAAAAATTACGTAAATTAAAAACGAGCTGATGTGTGCATCACATGACTTCCTTTTACTCCAATTTAATGTCATTTCCATATTACTGGCAATTTTAATGTGATTCAATAGTTTTCTCTCTAAATATCATCAACAATGGCCAAATTGAAATCGCATTTAAAAAAAAAAAATCTCCAAGTTTTTCGACAAGTTGGCGACAAAACTTGGCGACCAAAAGACTAAGTGTCCATCAAATTATAACAACGCTTGAGTTTACATCGAAATTAACAATGATTCCCCCCCCCACCCAAAAAGGGGCAAAAGACCCCTTTAGAAGCATCCGAATGCAAGCAAAAGGGGAGGTGCACAACTAGACCCCACTAAGAGTCTACGTACCAAATTTTGATTTTCTAGGACATACAGTTCTTGAGTTATGCGACATACATACGCACATACGCACATCCGCTTATCCGCACATACAAACATACAGACGTTACGAGAAAACTCGATGTAATTAATTCGGGAATCGTCAAAATGGATATTCCGCGTGTTTATACATTCGTAGGCACTTATTCACGTGTAGTTGAGTCGGAAAAAAAAAAAAAAAACTCAACATTCATTTGGGGGTGAGCAAAATGGAAATTAAGGTCGATTTTTGAGTGAAAATTTTTTCGCGAATACAATACTTCCTTTTTTTTTTTTTTTTGTAAAAGGAAGTAAAAAGAAGAAAAATGGAACAAATATTCATATCATTTTTAGAGCATTTTTTTTTCTTCAGCTTTTAATGAATATTTTAAGTATTTTTAGTGCATGCATTTCTCCATGATTTTTAGTGCACATAACCCGGGCCCTAATCATTTTCCTTGTCGTTTTTCCTGTGAGAGTTATTTTTCATCACTATTTGGAATTTTTATTTTATTACATGTTACTGTCAGTTTTAGGAATTCTAAGACAATCTAATGAAACAAATTTCGATTTTCGAAAGGAGCAATTCAATGAATATTTGTTTCTGTAAATGTGATCAATTTTAAATAAAATTTATTACATGATACTCATGCTTCGTTGCGTGTTTTATAAATTTAAAAGTTTCTTATGCATTTACAGCAGGGTTCGTTGATTTATATCAGCTTGATTTAAATCGTGATTAAAATCATGATTTAAATCAAGTGATTTTAAAAAAAATCATTGATTTTAATCAATTGAGTTTTTTAACAAAATAATTAATTAAAATCAGTTGATTTTACTTTTATAAATTAATTTTGCATTTTTAGAATGTATTGCTCTAAATTTAGCTACACTGCATTATACTATCTTATTGTAACAGATTTTCACTCTATTGCTTTTGCTCCAAAATTACAGTTTAGAACAAAATAAAAAATTTGGAGTTTTTCTTATGTACCATGATTAATATAAATCAGAAAAGTAATTGTTCAACATATTATTTTATACTGAAAACGTACATGATAATGGAAACCTCATCTTTAAGCAAAGCATAAAACAAAATCACATCTTATCTAAGCATTGTACTTAGTTATAAAGCTTAAAATATTATTGAATAGTTAGAGATCTTATCTTAATTTTAAAAGTAAGTTAACTAGTTGACCCGTGCGGAACTTCGCACTGTGCTTCGAATCGTTTCATAAGGCACTTCGCTCTTTAAAAATTTCAAAGAAAGAACATTTTGAAGAAGAACCGAAAAAAGTAAACTGAAAAAAGTAAGCGCGCAAGAGAAGGCATGTAATTTGGAGACATCGTAACAAAACCACGTTAAATACAACTTTGTGATAATTTGATCATCGCTCACCTTTTGGTTGTACGTATTTTCAATGTAAACATAAATATCATTAAAAGTGTGGCTGAGTGACTCGTGAAAAAGCAGTAATTGTGCATGGGAAAAACAGGTTGTGGCAAATAGAGTCCTTCCCATGTGAGCTTCTGAAGGAAAAAAAAGAAACGTTAAAGAGATATTTTTTTGCATGGATTCGAACTGGCGCCATTCTGATTAACAGCACGTCACTCCAACAAACCTAGCAATTGCGCCTTCCTTTTCGAATGCTATTCATTGAAGGAATGCGTAACAAAAAACAGCAAAAAAGCTTTTTGCCAAAAAAAAGTAAGATCATGCACTGTTAAAAATTCAGGAAGATTTTCTGGTAATTGTTACTGTAAAATGGCGGGATAACGCATCGCTTATTTTTACGGTAATTTTTACCGGAGAAATAAGCGATTCCAGCGCCAATTGGTTGCTGCGGCCTACCAAGGAAACCGTAAAATTTTACAGTAACATTTGATTTTTACGGTAATAGTTACTGGCAACATGGATGCCAGTAACAATTACCGTAAATTTTCCGGAAAATTTTTAACAGTGTGCGTCTATGTTTTGTCATTAGCCAGCATGATACGATTTAAAATTATTTGTAAAACAGGGAATTTGTTTAAAGAATGAGGAATATCTCACGTAGCGATTGAAACAAACATTATAGAGAAGTAATAAATTAGATTGAAAATAAGTGTTTTTATTTTTGAATATTGAACAATTTCCCATGGCAGGCTGCTTTAACCGTTACGGCTTAAATGCCGGCACATGTTTTTCTTTTAATCGAACACTTAAAATTCAAAATTAAAACCAATTGAACTGAGTCCGTTTTTTAAGTGTAATTTTTCGAACGTAGACAAAATGAATTTTTTTTTCAGCCGAAAGAAGAGGAGTAGAAAATGATTTCTTACTAATGAAGTTGATAATAGTTTTAATGTTTTATGTCGCACTCGAATAAATAATTAAAGGCTTACTGGGTGATACTCGTAATTTCAATTTGGCGTGGTATTTTTTCATTTGTACAAAAGTTTGAACACTGATATTAGAAAAATCTACATTTCAGCATGCAATAAAAATGTTTTTCTGCACAAAAATGATTCCCTTGAGGTAAATCTTATACTTTTTTAAACTTTCATTATGCTTAGTGTTCTGGACGCAGTCAAAGCTTTTTTTTATAAAAAAGGAAGTACACCCTTCGATTAACAGTCAAATTATCTGAATGATAACTGTAGCCTGCGCATAAAGGAGTCGAAATACCAAGTAGCATTCCCATTGCATTTATTTTATTACGTGTGTTATTTGTTGTATGTTATGAGCACATGTAATGCGTAATATTAATCAAAATTTGCAATTATGTCGGACAGACCGGGCTTGCCCAAAGTTCAGATAGTTTATAGCCGAACGCGATACAGAAAAAAAATTTAAAAATTTAACCGAACTAAGTCCAGTGCTTTTAAGCTTTATTTAAAAAAAAAAACCCGCGGGTTAATTTTATTTATTTATTTATTTTTTTGCCGAAAGCGACGCAAAAAAATTGGAAAATTGTATTAGAACTTTGCTTTAAAAAAAAAACAGCATAAGAACTACTGGCTGCATCACGTTTTTGCAACAGCTAAGGGAGTTTCCGAAAACTTGATCTTTAGACCGTAAGTCTATTTTTCGTCATTAGCCGGCCTGATCAGTTTTAAAATGAGGGGGAATTTCTTCAAGAGATAAGAAAGATCTCGCATGCTGACAGAAAAATGATCCATAGAAATAATATATAAGATAAGATATTGAAGTGAAGTGTTTTTATTTTTGAAATTTGGCTTAGATGGCAGCACGTGTTCATCATTTAACAGCACGGTTAAATTAGAAAATAATTTGAAACTAAGTTCTTTTTAAGCGTAGCTTTTCGAAAGTAGTAAAAATGTGATGGGCTATTTGTTTTTTTTTTTTTTTGCAGAAAGAAGGAAAAAAATATATTTTACCCTTCGATTTGAGGTAGTAATTTCTTTTATTTGTAGAAAGAGTCAAAAACTCATTAGAAGAATCTTTATTTCAATATACGATTTATTATTTTTCTCTGAACAAAAAACAATTCCATTGTAATCTGAAATCTTAAACCTGATACTTATATTTTCGCTTACATTATGCTTTAATTTTCAGACCGGAGCCAAGGCTTTTTTTTTTAAAAAAAGCCTTACAATTAAGAATCAATTTAGCTCCATGTTGCATAAAGTTTTCATAACATCAAGGAGCGTTTCCATCTCATTTATTGTATTCCCTCATATTTTTTATTTACTGTTTTCATATGTTTATGTAATGCGCGATATTCCTCTAATTTTTTGATGCAGATTGTCCGGACACGGGCCCGAACACTCATTCCCAGGGTTAACAGTCGAACGCTCTGCCGATCGAGCTATTCAGCTCTGTCGGGCACAGTGCAAGTATAGTGCCTAGAAAAAGTAGTGTGCCTACCGGCGCTTTTTTCCCCGCGATTCTTGAAGACAAATTTTATGAAAACCGCTAGAGGGCAGTGCGGTCAGAGTGCACGTTCAATTTCGCGGTGTTTACATTAGTAGACGCGGGACTTAGTACAATTTAGCTTCGCGTTTCTCTTTTTTACCTTCATTTCTTGAATATTTCATGAAAGAGCGTTTAAGGCTTTTAATGGAGGCATCAAAGTTGAACATTAGAAGAAGTAAAGCTTTATCTTGATTCGTACTAGGGTGCAAAAATGGGTACAAAACATGCAAGGAAAATGTTTCGCTTTTTAAAGCTCCAGCAGATAAAGAAAAACTAAAGAAGTGGAACTCGTTAATTCCCAGGTTAGATAAAGTTTTTGATGAATATTGCTCAATCTGTGCTCTACATTTCGAAAAACATTTTATTGAAACGCATTTTAAGCATATTATAAATGCTGAGGAAGTTTTGATTCCTCGGGAAAAAACTTTTTTGAAAGATGATGCAATTCCGACAATTTTCCCAAATCTGCCAACATACTTTACTAAAAAATTACCAAAGAAAAGGTCCATCAGGAATTATGCAGTTAAGAAAAATGTTCCCTGTTTGAAAAAAATAAAACTAACCGCAGATGAAACTGAAATAACCACGTATAAATCTATTATAAATGAAATTGTTCATATTAATTTGCCTAACGAATATTGGGTTTGTATGAAATTTAAGAAATCTTCAAATATTGTAGTTTTAAATATAATGAAAATTATGTGGAAAGGCTTTAAAATCTTATATATCGACAACTGGAAAACATTTTTTGCATCCAAAAACATGCATCACAATGTTCTTTTGATCGCTACTTATTTAGATTTTTTAATTGTAACACTGTCATGTTGTTTCCTGATTAAGGGTAGGGAGATTCAGAAGCTGCGCGTCCTTTTAAAAGAACATTTTAAAGCTTTTCTCCTTTGTCCATAAGCAATGTTAGACAAAGGAGAGGGACGAGGAGGTTCCCCATTTGTTTTTAGTTTTTAAGGATACATTTCTTTCGCTATTTTACATCTGAGATAAAAGATAAAAATACATTTTTTTTTTTGACAGTGATAATGTCAGATTCGAAAACTACTTCTATTTCGATAATTATTGTCAACAAAACCGTTTGCTGACAGGTTCTAAAGAACGTTATAAAAAAAAGCAAGCTAGCAGTTTGACGTTGATTAGTATTACCGAAAATTCAACAAATAATCTAGCCAGCTGTTTTCCAACTGCAGTTATTTGCAAATTAGTTTATAGTTATATATGTGATCGGAGCAAGTGGTCCTATTATTTTTTTTTTAATGTAAGGAAAGTCCTTGAAAATTAAAAGGAAACAGGTCGGAGTCGATAAGTTTTCAAGCGACTCCGACTCTACGACTCAGACTGAGAAGCCCTGATTATATGCTTCAAGAATTTAGAAACAGTTTTATTTTGAAACTAGCGGTACCCGCACGGCTTTGCCCGTAGTAGAAAATTAAAAGGTCATTTGATTAGCCTGTATATTTACAAATAATGGATGATGAATTTCTCGCCAATTGGCTATGTTCATTCGCTCTTCCCATGTTACAATTCCACGTCATGATAATTTCGTAACTTACTCGTCCTTCTTATGATAATTTTGCTCCCGGAAAATGTTCCTAAAATCAAAATAGAAAAAGAACAAAATTGAATTTTCGAAAAGTCACTTCGAGGTGCACACCCCCAAGCTACAAACTTTGTTCCGAATTTCATGAAAATCGGTCGAACGGTCTAGGCGCTATGCGCGTCACAGAGATCCAGACAGAAATCCAGACAGAGAGACTTTCAGCTTTATTATTAGTAGAGAATTAAGAGACGCGCAGTTATTGAATACTTATAGTCTACTATTTTCATTGAAGATAAATTAGCAGTAGGTAATTTTATATGCTTCAAAAAATAAATGAACACCCATGTGACAAATAACACTTATTAAAGAATTCGTCTTTTGCGCTGAAATAAGTTCAATCCGGAAAACGGGGCTTTTAAACTGAGAAATCAGCATGCAATCGCTGATTTAAAACGAGTCTGATTGAGGAGCATAACGAACTCCTCGAGCGCAGCGCCATCTGGGTTTTCCTCAGATCCGACCTCACTTTTTCTTCGTCGATCGGCACACTACTCTTTCTAGGCACTATAGTGCAAGTTAAAGTTATAAATTTAACCGGAAACCTCATTCTGGTTCTTTAAAACATGTTTTTTTTTTTTGACAGAAAAAAACAATTTTTTGAACGTGGGTCTATTTTTTGTCATTAGCCTGTACGATAAGCTTTAAAATAAGGTTTAAATCAAAGAAATTGATCAAGAACTGAGGAAGATCGCGCGTGGGAACAAAAAACAGGCTACATAAAAAATATATAAGGATGGATTCATCTATTGTATGAAATATATTATGTTCATAAATGGTAAAATAATTAATATCTAAAAATTTTTGAACAATTGGTTTTAGATTTTTGGTACATTTTTTTACAAACTTTTTTTCTTCTGAGACGCGCTGCGGATCCCAAGTTCCTCTTCCAGATCTCACCAGCAGAATGTTGTGATCAGTTCTGGATTTGGCTATCAAGAGAACAACCTGGAGGACTTCCTCTCAAATAATACCTACCGAAGAATTTTGCCATCAGATGACAGCAATCTTCGCAGTATCAACGTCATCATCACCTAAAGCTCGGAGCGTATTTTTCTCGTTTTTCAACAGCTTCATCTTTAGCGGATATGTCAGCTGACTTATTATGAAAGTTGGACAGAAACCTTCTTGTTTGGCCGTAGTTTCAATTTTCTAACTGACATTAATGTCCACATGGTTTATACAGTGGTCACTTTTTGCCAAACAGTTTTGTAGACTAGGTATCCTCAGGAACAACAAATTCAAATTTAATTAAATCAATGTCGTTATCAATTTCCTGGAACAGTATGTATAGTAGGGTGGGCCGAAAAAACTTTTTTTGGAAATATGTTTTTGGATAGTGCGGAAAAGTTGCTATATGGGCCCGTTATTACCCATAAAAAATTTCGCTAAATTTGTTTAATATTTAGCCGGCGCTATTTGACCTCGAAAAATTGAAAAAAAGGGGCAAAAATGCACTAAAAAAAAAAAAAAAGTGGGGTGGGGGGTCGAAAATAAAAGTTTGAAGCTATTTTCAGCAAACATTAGAAGTATCTGTCAGTGAATTATTTGAAATCCTCAAAGACTTTTATACATTTCGTAGAATATTTAGCTGCGCTCCTTTAAGACTGAAACATTGGAAAAATGGAAAAAAAAAAAAAAAAAAAAAATTAAAAGTAGTTTCGAAATAAGTAAGTACTGAAATGTTACGCAATACGTTACTTAGAAAAAACAGTGAAAATTCAATCAATTTTATGCGACATTTGTACGCTAATTTTAAAAAATGCACACACTCAAATAAAAAATAGTTACATAAGATGCTAATTTTTTAATCTTCGGTTCCAATTGTTTCTCCTGAATAATAAACGGTGCTCAACTACTTCTATTATTCCTAAGATTATTTTATAACTATTTTATATATATTTGACAAATAGAGCCCTTGAGTATTAAAAAAATGGGAATCCTCTGAAGTCCTTTAAACTGATTAATGAATTGAACGCAATTATTCTTCTTTTTCTCAAGCCATTTCTTCCTCTCGACTTTATGACCCACTTAAGAGACAAAACCCCCCGACAAGAAATGCTGTAATTCTACACCTCCACAGCTGGGAATTAAGCAATTAAAGAGGTCCTCTCTTGTGTCCAATGTCCACAATGAGTTGCCACTGAGATATCTTATACTGGAATTGGACGGTTGCACAAAGTGGCTGCATTCATATTCTGGAGCTATCGAACAACTTCTTAGAGATTGTGAAAAAAAATGGGGGGGTCAAATTTGATAAAATTTACTGCAATCTTCTGGTTTTGGACATAGAAGATATAAAAAATTTAAGTAATGAACAACAATATTTGTATAGAATCTGTCTTGCCGTAAAAGATGGTAGTTGTCCTTCAAGCGTGGCTGACAGTAGCCCAGGCAAACTCAGTCAGTCATGCGCGATGGCTGACAACTACAAACCGTTTGTTACGCTTGTATATAGGCACTCCAACTCCATCAGAAAACCTTACAATTCTTGTAAAGTATGTAATTTTAGTTTATGCTCCAATGTGGTTTGAAATAAAAATGAAATCGAACTGCCAGTACCGCGCCCAACATTTTTGGAAAATGATTTCTCTTGCAAGGCAGTTTCCAGACAACGTTAAGGAGATAATTTTCAAAGTTCTCTCAAGTAATGCATATTTCGCTCATCCTGAACAGCTACTGTTGACAATGTTGTTTGACTCAAGAAAATACATTCGGGAATTAGCTGTTAGGCGCATTCTGAACTCTAGAAATAAGAAGACGAAGAGCTCGGATAGTGCACGATTTTTTGAGCGTCCTAAACTCAATTTTGAAGCCGTTGATTATGTTGATTTAGTTGATTGGGCAAACTGTGTTGTAACAGAACCACCTCTTACAATGCATCTAAAAGACCAACAATGGAAAGAAATGTGCAAGGAACATTCTACAGAGTTTACTTTCGAGAAATTTCCCTGTCACACGCAAGCTGTGAAACGTTGTGTGAAACTAATAACAGAAGCTGCAATAAAAGTTCGTGGTGAAACTGCACGAGATAGATACATTCGTGCTAAACTTCAAGCTAGGAAAGAACTTCCATCTTTGATAACAAGAGACAATATTATTCCAAAAAAATAATATTCATTATGCATGAGGTATTATAAATCAAATTTGAAGATTTCTTTTTTAAAATTTTATTATCTATATATGTAGTTCTCGAAAATGTATGATACTATTGCGTGATAATAATTACTATGACTAATGGCGCTATTTAATTAATTAGTCTATGATTTAATTTTGAAAAATAATTTTCACATTGGTTTTTAAGGAAATTCAATATTTTTTCATTTTTCTCCAATTTTTGATGTCGGAAAGGAGCGGTTAAATGCTCATTAAAATCAATGAAACATTTTATGGGCTCGAACTGGCTCATTATATAACATTTTCGGTGCATTCCAGCAAAATATTTGAAATTTAGTTTTTTAAAAAAAATTCGACAAAAATTCATTTATCTCTTTTTTTTCGGTTTTTCAGTGTCAAATAGCGCCGGCTAGATATTTTTTAATATCCAAGAAATTTTTTGTGAGTGCTAACTAGCTCACTACGCAACTTTTGCGCGCTATCCAAAAATTGATTTCGAAAAAAAAATTTTTTCGGCTTATTTCGGCCCACCCTAATGTATAGTGCTGTCTTTCTTCACTTCGTCAGTCCACTGATTCATACTTCATATACGTAATTCTGCAAATCTTTGTCCGATTCCTTGGTAAAAAAATTGTCCATAAATGATATTACATATTTTTTCAGCATTTTTAACCCTTTTCCTCCTTTGTCACAGATTACGTTTTATAAACAACCTTTCATAAATATATTCTTATTAAAAAATTCTTGATGTCACACATCGTTTTACTCTTCCCCTGTCAAAAAGTCACAATTTCATAACCCCCCTCCCGCTGGAATCGTGACATCATTGGTGTTGTAGTAATCCACAAATACTTTTTCATTGTCAATCAGGATTGTCGAATTCATTGAGGGAAGATGGAGTGTGCGACCCTTTGGAGTTTGTTCAAAATTTGTGAATGGCAGAGGAGGGAGGCCCAAAGCGGGTAAGTTGATCAAACCGGGTAGACCTTTGTATGCCCCCCCCCCCCCATTATGGTGCGTAAGCGGCGATGCATACGTATGTCGTGTTTACATGAACAGCCCCCAGTTTTAATCAGTCCCAGCGAAGCAGCAGTGAAGCGGCATGGCGCAACCAGGTTAAAATTAATATTAAAAAAAATGATACATTTCCAAAAAAAAAAAAGACATTTTCTAACTTGTGATTAGTCGAAGACCAGCTTATTTTTTTTATTGTCAATAATATTACGTTATTCTGACAGATACACTTCAAACTACGATAGTCATTTCGTTTGTTTCTTTTTACTTCCTTTCACAAAAAAGGAAGTATTGTATTGCGAAAAAAGTTCACTCAAAAATCGACCTTAATTTCCATTTTACTCACCCCCGAATGAACGTTGATTTTTTTTTCGACTCGACCACACGTGGATAAGTGCCTAAGAACGTATAGACACGCGAAATAACATTTTCACGATTCCCGAGTTAATTACAACGAGTTTTCTTGTGACGTCTGTGTATGTATGTATGTAGGTATGTGCGGATGTGCGTATGTATGTCGCATAACTCAAGAACGGTATGTCCTAGAAAGTTGAAATTTGGTACGTAGACTCCTAGTGAGGTCTAGTTGCGCACCTCCCCTTTTGGTTGCATTCGGGTGTTTCTAAAAGGGTCTTTTGTTCCTTTTTGGGGGGAAATCATTGTTAATTTCGATGTAACTCAAGTGGTGTTAAAATTTGGCGGACACTTGGCGATATACCGCCAGTGTTTTTTTCGCCAAGTTTTGTCGCCAAGTTGGCGACAAATTTGGCGATTTTTTTAAAAAATCTGGTTGTAATTTGGTCACTGTTGGTGATATTTAGAAAGTAAACTATTGAATCACATTAAAACTTCCAGTAATGGGGAAATGACATTAAATTGGAGTAAAAGGAAGTCATGTGATGCACACATCAGCTCGTTTAAATTTAAGGTTATAATTATGGCAATAAAGAACGTGCCTTCGGGCAAAGCGGGTCGGGCAAATCCAGTATAGGATTTATTTATATATTTATTTATAATTTCTTGACTCGTGTGCTGACTTAGATTTTCTATTTCAATAGGATAAGTATATATTTAAAAAGTTGTTTTTTAGGATAGCAGTTAATTAGTTTATTAATTTAATCGGTTATTCTTTTATGTTTTAGAAAAAAATGTGCTGACTTTAAATTGGATAAGTACAACTTTTTTTGTAATGGAAGGTAGCTAGTCAATTATTTTAATCATTTATAACTTCATATTTGATTGATAAATGTACCAAATCACAATTAGTTTAGCACCCGCTTTGGGCTCCCTGGTAAGGCCAAGCGTGTTTTTCAAGTGTTTGTAAAGTTTGATAATACATAAGTATTGGTTTTGAAATAATAAAAAAATCACTTTTGCTTTTGAAGTTCAAGAACCATGCTACGAAATAAAACAGAAATTTTTGCGATAAAAACTAAAAACTCCAATTTTTGGGCGTTCTTCGAAAACCTACCCGCTTTGGGCCACCCTCCCCTAAGTGTTCCATTTTTTGCCATAAAGGTGCGTGTTTGGAATTCTATACCTTTTGATTGGTTGAATAAAATGTAATAAAGTAGCATATCAAATTGAAGGAAATTTAAAACTCTACAACTTTGTCACTGACAAGTTATATGCATACTGATCCTGAGAGGCACTAGAAGCAAATGTTTGACAAAAAGAGAGTTTTTTTGCGAAAATCATCGATTTTTCATAACATATACCCGGAAAATTATTGGAAATTTCACAAATATGTGTAGAAACAGTTTTATAGGAACTTTATTTAGCTTGAATTTTTATTTTGAACGCAATTTTTCCACCGTTTCCGACATGCATTCGAAAAACCCAAAATTTGCTTCCCCCTCCCTCCCACCTTTAGCTCACCCCTAGGGGCGGGGACTTTTAGTATGTTTACTTACTAAATACCCCTAGCAATATTCTGAAGTAAAAAATTATCGCATATTCCATGCACGCTACAATGTGTTCATTGACTGGACTAAACAACAACGCTACCACTCAAAAGATGTGTGAGCTAACATTCTACGAATTTGTGGCAAGAATATTAAATTTAGATTTTAAATCCGTTGCTAGTAAGTTTTTCTTATCTTTCGATATGTGTCACTTTCCTTGCCGGGGTGCGACATAATAACGGCAGGGGCGATACGTGAATACCAAACGAATCTAGCCTCCGGACCTAGAGCGATATGGAGGCAAGTGCAAATGCCTTAGCCAAAATTAGTCGGACGATTTTTTCAACTCGAAAATAGGGTAACACCCCCAGTAATTGGCAGGTCTCCAGTAATTGGCACTTACAACATAAATGTCATAAAATAAGATTCATATCCAATCTTTGAAAAGTAGAAGGCTATATATCAACTGAATGTACATTTACTTTGAAGATTATAACTTGAATTCATATTACTAAATGGTAGCAGTGCATGGAAAAGAGAAACAATTGTGGCCTGTGTCGAATCAGCCATTTTTGTTGCAAAAGCTTCTTCTCCGGCATCAGGGAAGCATGCACATCAATCAATTAAACTCAGACTTAAAATTCATTTTAAATTTTGGTTGTCAAAAGTTTTGTTTAGTTGAAAGGTGTTACTTTGAATGAGTAGAAGAAAATTTTTGTCTCTTTTTGGGTTTTTGAAGAAATGATGGATGCCATTTAGTAGTGCTTCAGTTTTGCTAGTCTCCAGTAATTGACACATATGCCTATAGTCCCTAATGTGTTGTTCAATGAGTCACTAGTTTGATTTCTGATACTTTTGCAGCAAAAATATTGTGTAGGTTCTACTATTGATTTAAATCCTCCGGGATCTACTGTTAAATTGAAAAAAAAAAAGCAAATATGTGTTGCCATCACAGTCATATATTATGACTGTAGAGAACTGTTTCATTTTTTCTTTCTTTTATTTTTTCTTGTGGTCCCTTTGAATCATCCGTTTAATGTTCCTTTTTATGTGAAAACAGCTGCTGCCCGCCTTGTCTAGTGGTCAGAGGAGTCTTACTACGATGAGGTTGTCCCGGGTTCGAATCCGGGCTTGGGCGTGGATGTACTTTCTCTCTCCTGTCGTTGTCCTTCCTTTGTGTGAATGTGTTGTTATGCTGTGTATGGGTGTGTATGGGGGCTTCTGTGTACTGTGGAAGTCAGACTTCACACCAAATTGCGGTACAGTTGGAAAAGTAAAGCAGCGCACCCCAAATTGCCAGCCTAGCATGCATAAAACAACAACATGTGAAAACATCTATAATTCTTAAAATCGAAACTGCATGCCGGCTGATGAAACAGCAATAATCACGATATTTTTTTTTCATGTAACATTCTAAATTTTTATTTCTCTAAAATACGTTCTTAACGTTGAGATGTGTAATTTAACATTAATTTATGTAAAATTATCAACTCTAAATTATCGTTAGTTATGTTTCTTACGATGATCTAATTTGTATGTAATTTAAAAGTGAAAAATAAAAGGATTTCCCAGTTTTATTAACATGTGCCAATCACTGGACCACATGGTGTCATACACTGGGGTATCAGGTGCCAATTACTGGTGATTTTGGTAACTTTTTATACAAACATTTTTATAAGGATATCTATTCAAATATTTTTGCTTTTTGTGAACTGAATAGGTGCACAGATGTGCATTCTTTGATACAAAAATATTTACAAGTAAATATTTCTTTTCCAAGAAATGAAAACAGAGGTAAGTTTAAGGACAAACTCGTAAAGTGCCAATTACTGGGGTTGTTACCCTATGCGCATAGACGCTATTTCTGCCTGTGTCGCATCTCTAAGTATAAAGGGTCTCGACGTTCACTCTGTCGTCCACATCTGTACCCCACATACCATGTTGCAATTGTGAGGGACCCTCACGACATACGGGCTCAAAAAGAGAGTCCAAAACGGCTTAAGAAACATTACATACGTAATTCTGTTCATCTCGAAGGGACCCCCGAAATATTAAGACGGGCCAGTAAACGTGTAAATCCATCACTGACAAAGCGTCGAAAGTCAAAATAAATAAATAACTAGTACGTTGTAACCACACGAAACTCTTGTCGATATAGGCTACAGCATCCTACTACAGCAAAGAATTTCATATCTGTTTCAGAGAAGTCTCGATTCAAAACTTTCATTAGAATTACTTTAAATATTACTGTTTTATGGCGAACAGTTTTTATGGAACTCATTGAAAAAATGATTTAAATATTTAATATCCTCATAAATATATATAGTAGCGAATTCACTAATCGAATAACGCTCTGACGTCTCCCATATGCCAAAAATATTGTCCAGTATCTGATCAGTATTCTGAAACAATAGCTAAAATCGCAAATTATGTATGCCATAATTTTTAATATTTTAAGCCGATTTCTGGAAACAAAATAAGCCTCGCTCATCTAAAGAATTATATGCTTAACAAATAAATAAATAAACAAATAAAGTAGCAGCATTTTTTGAACAAAGTTGCTAATATATTTTTTTTAATTAAAAAAAATCTTTAACCGCTTTCAAAAAGAAAAAAATAGAATTAAAACTAATGAGCTCATTAAAACAAATAAAAAAAAACGTTTGTTTTTCCCCTGTTTCCAAAAAATAATTTTAAAAATGAACTAATATAATTTTAAAAATAAATAAAAACAATAAAATGTCAACTTAAGAAATAGTTTTCATTGTCGAAAAAAAAATCGTCTGCGCATTTTTTTTTTTTTTTTTTTTTTTTTTTGTTGCAGAAACATAAAGCACTCGGAATTTCTCCGCCAAAAACTGAATACATAAAGTAAAACTTTAGAGTGAAAATTAAAACAAATGATATTAACAATAATTAATTCACACTTAAAACCATGGCTGCGGTGTCGGAGTCAATCTCATTTTAGGGCAAAAGAGTCAGATTCGGGGGCCGAAGGTTTTTAATTGAAAGACAATGGGTTGGAATCTCATTTTTTCCTAAAACCGCAACTCTGCTGATGTTTGTGGAGTCGGAGTCGGACTTATTTTGGCATAAAGGAGTTGGAGTCGAACTTCCAAGAGTCGGAGTCAGTAATTTTTCCTCCGTGTATAAGTTTTTGCCAAAGCTACGAAGTCAGAGACGAAATCGGGGAGTCGGAGTCCGTTTAATTTTTGGACACAGGAGTCAGAGTCGGAATCAGGTGCCCCAAATGATCGGAGTCGGAGTCATGGGTTGATCATCAAGAGCTGTTACCAACAAAATTTATTTGTAGTGAATCCGTCTTCAAGTTCGGAATCTCTATTGACTTTCAGTTTCCCCATAGGGGCTAATGTTAAGGGATTTGAACTGTTCAAAATTGAACGGAAAATTGTTCTAATCAAAAAATGATATATAGGAATGAGGTGTCCTCGCTGAGATCACTGGAAAAAAAAAAAAAAACGTTCGAACCCAGACATTTTTCCCCATTTCAATACCCTACTTTCCATTTTTTAATTTTTCGTTATTTATTTCATTTATTTATTTATTTTCTTTTTTTTGAACTCTTTTTCGTTTTCGCGATATTTTTAAGATGCATTAAGCCTTCTTTCATGCATTTTTCTTCCATTTCTGACCCTTACTGGGAAGTAGGCTAAAAAAGCATGAAAACGGTATGAACTGCCTCCTTTTTGAGGTCAGTTAGAAAGTAAAAACCAAAATTTTAAGTTCCTAGATTCAAGTACATGTGTACATGAACAAGTATCACATCCGTAAGAAAGGCTTGAGTGAACTTTGAAATATCAGAAAACATTAAAGAGAGTTTAATCAAAGCACCAGAAAAAATCACAGCAATATGGGATTCCATCAGGGATTTTCTCTATACATGAGCTATATAATTGAATTAACAACGTCTGTATAGAAACAATAGAGATGCAAGTACTGTCTTACCTATTGATATCAGAGCACATAGGGTGGCCAATGAGACCAATAAAACTGGAAGTACTGTCATTGTAGTTGATGAATGAAGTAAAATCTTCCTTTTTCTAAAGATCTACCTTTTTATTCTTCAAGATAACAGAAGTAATCTCTACATCACGGAGACGTATCTGGTCAAATAATCAACTTAGCCCTTGCTGTTTTTATCTCCAGCTAAACGTGACCTACTGGCATATAGTGTTTGCAACGGTGAAATAAGTAAAACAATATTTTGATCTTAAAGTCAACACAGCTATTGAAAATACTTGATCGCAGTTCCAGATTGAATCAGCAATTCTTTTGTCAGCAAATGATTTCATAGTTTTGTAGTTTCAGAACGTGTTATATCATCAATTCAGCCTGTACAGAAAGCATTAATAAATTAAGTGCTGTAGAAAATTCGCGAAATCTTTGAAGAAAAACTTCTTTCACGTAGAAAAATCTGAGCTATGCCAACGAGTAACTGATAAAGTAAAAAAATCTTTTAATGGTACGGCTGATAGAAAAAATGGTTTTAAAGTATTTTTGAATTTTTAAATCATGCATCCAAAGCGTTCTATCTTTCATCTTCTGCTAACATTTTAAAGCTAAAAACATAATCATTATGCAAACTAGTGTTACTTCTTTTAATGTAGAAACCCTAAAATTGTTTGCAGATGAATAAATATGTATCAGATCTTTTACCCGGAAGCAGTCTTTGGCGGCTGCTTTGGATATACTAACAGACTTTGAAAGTTCATGACTACAGCGTGACAAGAGGAAAGTAACGACCAAATAAAGATTCTCATTTTTAAGACTAGCTGCGTTGCATTGTCTACCTCGAAAATTAAGTCGCGTCAAGTGAAATATATTCAACGATCAAGTTTAGATAAAATAAAAAAACACAGTTATTTATTAAAAAAAAAAAAAAATACTTAGCTCTTCTTATAATGCACTCAAAAGTACAAAATAACTTTTCTGTGTCAAAAAGACGTTTTAGTATTCCTGTAGCGTTCAATTGCTCCAAGAAAACCACAAACGACACCACAAACAAAACAAAGTGCTACTTAAGTCATGTAGAGAATTTCTTATCATTATCTAGCTTTCAATCATAAATTTGAGCGTTGAAACATGCATATTTTTCTTAATGGGAAAGTTTGGTTTAAAATGACTTGAACCTCATTTTTCTTTGTTTCTGGTGTCATTTTCTTGGAATAATTGAAAACTACAGGAATGCTTAAATTATCCTTTTTGACCCAGAAAAGTTATTTTGTCCTTTTGAGTGCATTATAAAAAGTGCTTAGTATTTAAAAAAAAATCTGTTATTCTATTCTTTTTAGTGTAAATGTATTTCAGAAAAGAATAATGCTACCATCACGAAACTTCACCTTTTTCTTTCATATAAATGCTCCTTACTAAAAAAAAACCCTATATACATGTCTAAAACTTTAAGCAATTGGCACTAAATTAATTTTTATGTCTCCCTAGAATTTATTTGTATGCTTATTTAATTAGAACCGTTTAAATACTAAAGGTTTCCCAAACAAATTTATGTTTCACAAAATACAAGTTTCTCGTGATAAGGATTCTAATATGTCTCTCTACTTAACCCCGTTATCAATTACTGTCATAGATGAGGATAACAATTCTACGAGAGCAATGATAGTGAATAAATTTTATGCTTACTTCAGTCAAGCCATCATTCAAAATTTTCATTATGATTACTATTAATATTACTGATGTAAGGAAACGAATTTTTGTAACAATAGGTTTTATATTTAATCATTAATTTCAATATAATAATTTTGTTAGTTTTGCAAACAATCAGCTATTTTAATGATTAGTGGGAATAAAATATTAAGCTCTCTTAATTAAAGTACGGCTTAATTAGTAGTATCAAATGTGTGTTAAAAAAAAGTATTTAGTAAATTTGAGGATATACTGACAATTTATAATTTTGGTAGAATGCATATTATTGATGTATTTCCCCTCCATCAGTTATTTTCACCTCAGAAATAATGACATTGATAAGGTCTGTCACGGAGGTGAGATTCACGAAGGTGAGGATCTTTCCATTAATATAGGCCTAATAGATACATTTTTTCATATTTTTTTTTCTTCGTTGCTACAATCTGCACATGTTAAGCATATGAAAACATGGTCACTTCTTTTTTTTTACATTAATTTACATCCCTGAAAATTAAGTTCACGGAGGTGATAAGTCAGAGTAACCACACTATGTTCTTAAAGCAAAATAAGTTTTTAACGCAAAATCTATCTTCTTGTTTTTCGACAAAAATCTCACAACTTCAACTATGGCTGAAAATAAACAAGGGGGCTCCCTTGCATCATGGAAAATAAAATTTGATGTCATTACTGCCACGAGTTAACGAGGAATGGCATTTTTAACCGACTTCAAAAAAGGAGGTTATGATTTCGGCTTGCGGCTTTTTATGTGTGTTTTCGTATTACTTCAAGAATACCGGACCGATTTGAAAAATGCTTTTTTTGTTTGGAAGGCTATGCTTCCCAGATGGTCCTATGTTAATTTTGTCTGGATCTGTTGAGGGGTCTCGGAGAAATCTACGAAACTTTAAATTTCACACGTTGTGGCTACGTAGACCAGCTTTCGTCACTGAGCGAAACGTCACAGGAGGTCACATGGTTTTGGCGTGAACGGTGCATTTTTTCGACGGAGGTATGTTACTTTGAACAATACGTATATAATATTCTCGCATCGGGGTTTGATTTTCACGGCGGCGCCTGCTAATTTTAATTTTGTCTTACTAATGTATTTCTTACTCATGTAGCAAATCAGTAAATTAAATGCATTTCGCTTCGAAAATAGTTGAATTAATTAATTTATTATAATTTTTTTTGGTAATAAATAACTTCATTTAGTCATCAAAGTTTTTTTTTTTTTTAATATTTCAGTTTTGAAATATATTTAGTGTTAAATTCAGATGAGTAAATCAGTAAAGTAAATGCATTTTGCTACGAAAATAGTTAAATTAATTTATTTATTATAATTTTTTTTTGCTAATAAATGACTTCATTTAGTCATCAAAGTTTTTTTCTTTTAATATTTCAGTTTTGAAATATATTTAGTGCTAAATTCAAGGGGTATTTAAGACAAAAATCCCCCGCCCCTACCTCGAAGATTAAAGTAATGTTCCTTAATAAATATATCGTAACTGGCGTCCGATTTCTGAAGTTTGACTAGTATTCTAGATTTAATATTTCATGACGCCGTCAGCTTAATTTACAGTTAGGGTAATATTAATTTACAGACTTAGTTGGAATTTTTTAAAGTACACTGGTGTCCAAAAGTTAAGCATAATTCATAAAATGCGAGAAAAATCTGTAAATTTTCGTAAAATTATAGAAAGTTACTTATGGAGATTCATTGGTTGAAGAAGAAACAATATGTTTATGCGAAATAGTATAGTCGATGATGTCATGCGCGAATTAGGTGCGCGTTTCGGAATGTGGATAAAACAGCTCGCACGCTTTAGAGAGTTCAGGCGCGTTTCATGCAATTGCTGTACCAAGAAACATTGGATCTGGTGAAACAGAACTAATAATGGCATAAAGACGCCAATTGGACATGTTTGCGAAAGGAAGAATCGTTGGAATGCTAGAATCTGGACGATCACAAACTGAAGTGTCTCGTATTCTTAATATGCCTCAGTGTGTAATCTCGAGACTGTGGCAGAGGTTTTCAAATACGGGAGATGTTACCCGCCGACCAGTACCAGGTCGACCAAGAGTCACAACCGCAAGCCGAGATCGTTTTCTGGCAATTTCTGCACGACGTCATAGGGACAGCTGTGCCAGAGAACTGGGTTCGGCGCTCAGTGTCGTCACAGGAATAACAATTTCGAGGCAAAATGTTTGCAGGAGACTCAATCATATCGGTCTGTATGCCAGAAGACCAGCAGTTTGCATTCCTCTCACATCAGCGCATTAACGCGCTCGTTTAAACTGGAGCTTGCAACATCGGCATTGGAGTCTGGGACAGTGGGCTAATGTGATGTTCAGTGATGAGTCCCGCTTTACTCTATAGAGTGATTCTCGTCAGGTAACAATCTGGAGAGCAAAGGGGACTCGTTTCCAAACGCAAAACATAAGAGAAAGACATCACTTTGCGTCAGCAGGAGTAATGGTGTGGGCGGGTATTATGTTGGATGGCCGCACCGACCTCCATATTTTTGAGACAGGCTCAGTCACTGGTCAAAGATACAGAGACGAGGTTCTTGAGCCTTATGTTCGCTTGTTTCGAGGTGCTGTTGGTCCTGAGTTCATATTCATGGACGATAACGCGCCATGTCACCGAACAGCTGTGGTCGATGACTTTCTCGAATCAGAAAATATCCAGCGAATGACGTGGCCTGCGAACTCCCCTGATCTGAACCCTATCGAGCATGTCTGGGATAAGCTCGGGAGACAACTTGCAGCCCGTTCGCCCCCACCAAGCTCCGCTCCGGAGCTAAAAAGAGCTGTTTTAAAAAGGGTGTTTTGAGGGGTATTTTTCCTTTTTAGGGGGCTCTTCCTTTGGGGGAGTACCCTCCTCCCTAACTATTTCCCCTTAATCATTCGTAGGCATATCGCAATTTTTGAACAAAGACACTCTTCTGAAGCAAACAGGAAATTCATTTAGTATCATTGTTCTAGTAGTATTTTGATCTTCATATATACAACATCACAGTAGATATTCTGTTTCTACTGCGGTATTGAGCTATAACGGGGCCAAGTAAAGAGAAACGTGATTTTTTTCACGAGTTACGCGACACGTATTATTGTGAAATATAAAATACTTAGGAAAATCATTGACATTTAAATGGCTCAACTAGATTAACGCTCAAATAAATCCTGTAGAGGAACAAAGATCAGTTTTTAGTGCCAAGTAGTTAAAAATTTTTCTTTTTTTAACCGACTTCAAAAAGGACGTTCTCAATTCGTCTGAATCTTTTTATGTATGTCACCTGTAAACTCAAACACGCATAGACCAATTTGAAAAATTCTTTTTTTTCCCCTCGTTTGAAAAGGTATATACTTCCCAAGTGATCCCATGGTCATCGCATCAGTATCTGAAGCTGGAATCCTTGAAAAATCAAGAAAACTCTCTAAATTTATGGGCAAAGTCAAAGCGATTTAGGTTGTTTTTTAGTGACTTGTGAATTGTTTTCGGAAAGCATATTTTAATAAAGTCAAACTGATGATGATTTTTCTTTGTAAATAATTGCGCATTTGAAAAAGCATTTCTTCACAGTCTTCGAAAGTCTCCGAGACGCTGTGCTCTTTTTCTTTCTCTATTTTGTTCATCTTAGCTGTTTTCAGACTCATGTGCTTTCTCACTCGAGATGTACGTAAAGAGTGAACCATATACTCTACCCTACGTACTTATTTCGGGGGGGGGGGGGGGGGGGAGGGGAGGCACGGCAGTGCCCCCGCCAAGTCGAGGGCGAAGCAAACACTGCCGTACCATCCTTTACTGGAACCATTTCGCCGCATTTTCAGGCCCCTATTTAAGAATCTCTGGATGAAACCAGAACGCAGAAATTTTCGTCATCCGGTAAGCTAGAATCACATACTGAAAATCCAAAATTTCAAATCTGTAGGTCATTTAGTTCCGAAATTCAGCGAAAGCAAAATTTTGCATTTATGACACTCACTCACTCATGATCATCAGAATAGAACTAGTACTTCCAATAAACTCAGAGAGGTTAAATTTGGTACAGAGTTAGGGTTTAATGGCCACGTAAAGGAAAAACTATAAAAACTAGGCTAATCAAAGATCTGGAGTGACCCTAATTAGAAAACACAAGAGCCCCAACCAAACTATTTAGAGATCGACATACCGCCTTTACAAAAAATATTCAACTTAGTGGGCCGCTTCATTTGATGTCAAAAATCGAAAGTCTGAAGTATCTTATGAAGAACCCTCAGCTGGTCTCAGATTTATTAGAGATATGGTAATGCCCCCCTCTACAATTGGTACAAAAATTCGACTGTCATTGCAAAAGCCCAGTGTAGTAGGACACATCTAATTTAATCTAGCCTAACTTTAGTCTCCTCGAACATTACATAAATTAAATATTTCTACAAAATGAAGTGAAATCCCACCGAAAACATTCTGTAAAAAACTAGCCATGTCTCGATGGAGCTGCTTGTTTATCTCTAAAAATCTAGACAAATAATAATGAAATAATAATAAATAATTCAATAATAATGAACAAATAGTAATGAAATCTAGACAAAATCATGACAAGTCGAAGGTTCCTTACTGCGATTTCTTTATTATTAGAGTTAATGTTGTGTGACTTGGCCGTTAAAGGGTACACAAGGGTACAAAACCAGGTGCTCCATGACACCATTGCACCAATCTGTCGCCAGAACCGCTTCCCATTGACGATGGAAAATTGCCACTTGGAAAACGTGTAAACAAAATTGACTTGTAACCAGTAACGTATAAAGAATGTTTAACGGCCGTTAAAGGGTACACAAGGGTACAAAACCAGGTGCTCCATGACACCATTGCACCAATCTGTCGCCAGAACCGCTTCCCATTGACGATGGAAAATTGCCACTTGGAAAACGTGTAAACAAAATTGACTTGTAACCAGTAACGTATAAAGAATGTTTAACGGCCATTAAAGGGTACACAAGGGTACAAAACCAGGTGCTCCATGACACCATTGCACCAATCTGTCGCCAGAACCGCTTCCCATTGACGATGGAAAATTGCCACTTGGAAAACGTGTAAACAAAATTGACTTGTAACCAGTAACGTATAAAGAATGTTTAACGGCCGTTAAAGGGTACACAAGGGTACAAAACCAGGTGCACCATGACACCATTGCACCAATCTGTCGCCAGAACCGCTACCCATTGACGATGGAAAATTACCACTTGGAAAACGTGTAAACAAAATTGACTTGTACCCAGTAACGTATAAAGAATGTTTAACGGCCAAGTCACACAACATTACCTATAATAATAAAGAAATCGCAGTAAGGAACCTTAGACTTGTCATGACTTCGTCTAGATTTCATAACTTTTTAGAGATAAACAAGCAGCTCCATTGAGACTTGACTAGTTTTTTACAGAATGTTTTCGGTGGGATTATATTTACACCACTAAAAAGCAAAAAATAAATTATTTTCAAATAAAAAAAGAACCGACTTCAAAAAACAAAAAGGAACTGAAAAGTAAAAAATGATGGATCATACTTACATCCGATTTTTTTACCCAAACGTATAAATCAAATTTATTTTACAATTCCTGTACAAAAATCAACTAAACTAAACACCCAATTATAAATTAAACACTGACTTTTATTACCGTACGATGAATTATTTTAATACCTAACTAATTATATACAATCTCTTAATTTTTAATAACCTTTTGAAGTCGAGGCCTCCTAACGTAACTGATTAGGTTTAGATTTAAAGACCAATTTCGCGTTTAGTTAAATTAGTGTTCAACTCACGTGGGTTGTCAGTTACGTTAGGTAGTATTTATAGGAGGCCCCGACTTCAAAAGGTGATTAAAAATTAAGAGATCGTATATAATTAGTTAGGTATTAAAATAATTCATCGTACGGTAATAAAAATCAGTGTTTAATTTATAATTAAGTGTTTAATTTAGTTGATTTTTGTACAGGAATTGTAAAATAAATTTGATTTATACGTTTGGGTAAAAAATCGTATGTAAGTATAATCCATTACTTTTTCTTTTCAGTTCATTTTGGTTTTTTGAAGTCTGTTCTTTTTTTATTTGAAAATAATTTTGTGTTTAGGTAACGGAGGTGATCATTTATTGTGTGACATGACTTCTTGTCCTTCTAAAACGAACTAAAACACAATATTAAAAAAATAAATATACTTAAACAATTAGTATTTTAGACACTTGTGAAAGGAATAATACATAAATAAGTATATACTTTTAATTAAACAAGTTATTAAGCGACAAAAACAGTCACACAAGGTGTATGACATGCCACGGAGGTGAGAATTCACATGTTGTGAACCAAAAATATACTAAAATAAAAATTGTTATTAAAAAATTGTTGGCAGATTTAAATAGATATATTTTTGATGAAATTAAAAATCAGTGTTAAATGAATTGTTCCTTCAAGTTTTTACTGTAAAATGCGTGTGAGTGAAAAGTTACACTTTTTGAAGATTAACCCTTATGCTGATAACATACACGGATAAACTGCATATTTCAGAACCTTCTTGAAAAGAAAAGATATTTAAAGCTGCACACACTTACATCAGAAAAACCTTGCCACAGTTTAAAACCAGCTGTTTTCAAGATTTATGCATTTTTATGCTATACATATAACTCGTAGAATCTTAAGGGGAAAAAAAGTGTATTTGTGTACTCAACTTTGAACAGAATTCATTGTGTTTTCAGGAATGGAAAAAAAATTCTAGTCATCTCCCTTATTTCATGTAGCGGAGTTGCGAATAAAAATTGAGATGGTTTCTTCATATCACAGGTCCACCCTCTCCTCGGTTTCGTCGATTTTCTCATAATACGCGCTTTAGCCCAGCGATTCACAACCGATAGTCCCACTGACCGCACCGGTCCGCAGAAAAATTTGGCCGGTCATAGAGAATTTTGCTCGTTCATGTTAAAAAATTTCCATCTCGGAAAAAACGAGCTAATGTGTGCATCACATGACTTCCTTTTACACCAATTTCATGTTATTTCCCTAGTATTAACAATTTTAATGTGATTTAATAGAAAACTCTAAATATCACCAATAGTGGCCAGATTGAAACCAGATTAAAAAAAAAGAAAAAGAAATCGCCAAATTTGTCGCCCAATTGGCGACAAAACTTGGCGACCAAAAGACTGACGGCATATCGCCAAGTGTCCGCCAAATCATAACACCACTTGAGTTTGCATCGAAATTAACAATGATTTCTCCCCCAAAAAAAGGTGCAAAAGATCCCTTTAGAAATATCCGAATGCAACCAAAAAGGGAGGTGCACAACTAGACCCCACTAGGAGTCTAAGTAACAAATGTCAACTTTCTAGGACTTACCATTTTTGAGTTATGCGACATACATACACACATGCATTCGTACATACAGACGTCACGAGAAAACTTTGAACATTATTTAGGAATATACAAAAATCTGCATTATAATTTTCCCCGCCAAAATGTAAGTTTCAAACATTTTTTAACGAAACAAAAGTACTCAGAGCGTAGTACAAATTTTTGACAAGTTTCAGTTTAATAAAAAGCGAGCTGATGTGTGCATCACATGATTTCCTTTTACTCCAATTTAATGTCATTTCCCCATTATTGGCAATTTTATTGTGATTCAATTGTTTACTCTCTAAATATTGCCAAATTGAAACCAAATTTAAAATAAAAAATATAATTGAAAAAAAAAAAAAACATCGCCAAATTTGTCGCATAGTTGGCGACAAAACTTGGCGACCAAAAGACTGGCGATATATCGCCAAGTGTCCAACAAGTTATAATACCACTTGCGTTTACATTGAAATTAACAATGATTTCTCCTGAAAAAGGGGCAAAGGACCCCTTTAGGAACATCTGAATGCAACCAAAAGGTAAGGTGCACAACTAGGCCCCACTAGGAGTCTACGTACCAAATTTCAACTTTCTAACGACATACCGTTTTTGAGTTATGCGAGATACATACACACATACGCACATACATACGTACATACGGACGTCACGAGAAAATTCGTTGTAATTAACTCGAGGGTCGTCAAAATGGATATGTCAGGTATCTGTAGGTTCCTAGGCATATATCCACGTGTGGTCGGGTCGAAAAAAAACCTCAACATTCATTCAGGGGTGAAAAAAATGGAAATTAAGGCCGATTTTTGAGTGAAAATGTTTTTGCGAATACAATACTTCCTTTTTTGTAAAAGGAAGTAAAAAATAGATAGATGAACATGATAGCTTCCTAGGGCTCGCCGACATGCTTACATTTCTGCTTTTTTTTTTTTTTTTTTGTAAAAGTATTTATTATGGAAATTATCGTGGAAATTAAAGCTAAAAAGATAAAATACGTGAGCCGCCAAAATATGTTTTAAATAGAAAAAAAAAAAAAAGAGTACAGTGAGCGAGATTTCAAGTATTTTAAGGATCAGCCACACAAGCAGTTCTATGTGCTTGAATGTAGAAAACGAAGGTAAGCCAAAATTTTAGCAAGATATTCAGAAAGCATGTTATTTAGGATAAATTAAGTGAAAACGAAAGACCTAAAGTATCTGTGAAAGTACAGTGCCGGATCTTTGATTTTTCCGAAACGGGGCAAAAACTTGAAACTGCCGCACTTACCCATATAACTTCAAAAAAAAAAACATATTCCTTCGGAACACATACACACAACACACACAGAAATATAGTGAATCCCCCTCCCCCTCCAGAAGTTTCCGATTGGGGCAACGGCCTCTTTGCTCCCCCTGGATCCTGTACGGGAAAGTAGCACATTAGTCCAAAATATCGAAACAATTTTAATAGAACCCAAACACTTGTTTTAAACAAAAAAAAAAAAAAAAAAAGAAAACAATAACTTAAATGGTTTTGGAAAGTGAACAAGTGGAGGTTTTTTCAACATTTTGATCAATAGTTTGAATGAAGAAGAAGAGAAAGGGAGGGAGGTCCTCGAATCTTATCACTTCACTTAAGCCCTCCTAAGGTGGAAGCAAAACTTTGAAACTTTGTTTTTGAAAAATTTACAAGGACGAGTTCACAAAACCTATCCCTTCTCCTATC
Source organism: Uloborus diversus (assembly GCF_026930045.1). Classification (NCBI taxonomy): domain Eukaryota; kingdom Metazoa; phylum Arthropoda; class Arachnida; order Araneae; family Uloboridae; genus Uloborus; species Uloborus diversus. The sequence goes on along the minus strand of NC_072731.1, from coordinate 32,069,679 downwards.
ATCTATCGTCATCAAAGATGGCCTACAACTACGTATTTAGGACTTCAGTTTTGAAAAGTTTCGAGAAGAGCACCTTCACCCCTTCATTATTGATAATCTAAATTTCAATTTTAAAACTTCAATTGAAAAAATTCCGGAGTTCCCCTAACCCTTCCTCTTTTTAATATCACCAGAGATCACCTAAAATTTCATTAATAAGGCATCAATAAAGGAACGATTTCTGGGAAGAGGCCACCGATTCCTTTATAAGTGACAACATTATTGATGACGATTTATATCCGTGTTTCCCTGGACATTTCAATTTTCCAAAACTAACCGAGGGACGGTCCCTGAACCTCTCCAATCCCTAATATCACTAGAGATGGTCTAAAAACTGCGTTTTAAAAGCTAGTTTATAATTTTCTCTCAGAGAGCAATCCCCCAATCCCTCGTTCCTGAAATAGTATCTTTCTCATTAACATCATAAAAGATCGTCTAAAATTTCTTAGGGATTGAATTTTGAAACATTTCCAGGGGAGATTTCACCAAAAACTCCTCCCCTCACGTCATTTAAAGTCGACTAAAATAACGTTTCTGGAGCTTCAATTTCGAAACATTGCAGATCCCCTTAATGTTATCAGCGATGGCGTTCCCCAATCGTGTTTTCGAACTTTCGATTCCGAAAAATTTCTGGAAGTAAGTCCCCGATCCACTTTTTAAAACTAAAACTGATCTCCACTTAACATAACTAAAGATCGTCTAAAACCGTGCTTTTATGGCTACAATTTTGGATATTATGCGCAAGTACATGTGTGTATACACGAGTACATACTTGTCGTGTAAACATGAGTAAACGCGTTTTTATATGAGTAGATACATGTACCTATACATCAGATAAATGTATGCGCGAGCCTACTCAAGATATACGTGTATACACGGGTATATAAGCATGTATACGTGATTATCAACAGGAGTGTATGTATATGTATACGTGTCTACACGATTATATACGTACATATCTGAGTATATGCGTGTACAGTAGACGTATATACGCATATATAATTGTACATACATTCCAGTGCATGTTTGTTCGTGTGTTCGTGTCGACTCACGTATATATATATATATATATATATATATATATATATATATATATATATATATATATATATATATATATATATATATATATATATATATATATATATATATATATATATATATATATATATATATATATACATATATATGGAAGCACGAGTATATACACTTATATACGTATATGCCTATAGAGTGAATGCAAGCTCTTGGGGCAAAAATCTAAGGGGTGTTAGAAGGGAGGATAAGAAGCAAAAAATTATAGGGAACCTTTGGTCGCCGACACGCTACATGCACACAAAGTCAGAAAATAATGGATGTAAAACAGGTCACAAATTTGTTGCACAAAGATAATTTTACCCAACATTTTAGTTTTTAAGAAATGTTAAGAACAGTTGTTAAAAGTTACGGCCTGTGGTAGCTCTAATACACGCAACAACAAATGCGCAGCGACTGATGAAAGTTTTTCAAAAGTCTCGTTTTGCAACAGAGAATCAGTTTCTGGCTTTGAGTACATGTAGCACGTCAGCATTGTGTTTGTGACCATATGTTCCTCATGATTCCTGCTTCTTATCCTCCCCTCTAACAGCTTTAAATAATTTTCCCCACGAGTATAAACTCATCCAGTATATTTGTATATCATATGCTTGTATGTGTCTATTCGAATATGTACGTGTTTAAACGTGTTTATCTGAGTCTATAAGACTTCGTATATATACGAGTATAAGCAAGTATATACGTGTATAGTCGAATGTATATCTGTATAGATAAAAATACTTTGCAGATACCGATATTTATTGGTACATTTATCTGAATACATCTATATGTGTGCGCACACGAGTATATGTATACACATACGCATATACTCGTATATTTAACGCCGTTTACCGTAAAAACAACGCATATTAAGTGAAATTTATATTTCATTTATGCCTACCTTATACTTAAAGATTAAGTAACATTAGAAGAACAACGTTCGCTAAGCCTAATGTTATGACCACTTTACCCCCAACTTACTGAAATTGTTCTAAAAAAATATCTGAATTAGATGCAGCTAACTGCTAATGAGAGTTCTTGAGAAATGTAGGAAGCTACATGTGCAGTCAATCTGTTCATAATTCCAACAACCAAAATTTCCCAAGAATTAAAAGAGGTGTTAAGATTTAAAAAATTTCATATTCACACAAAATATTTCTTTTTTACAAAATAAAATTTAGCCAGTTGTAAAATGTTGTATTCAAAATGTAACTGCTCTACTCTATAATAAAATTTTCACTTTCATTCGAAAATTTATTTCCAAGCTTTAGCCATTTATTTCACGTATGACCACTTTCCCCCACCAAACCCTAACCACTTTTATGCCTGTTAAAACGTGACAACAGGGTACTCATTATGTTTCTAAATTGAAGTATAGAGGATATTCTACTTTAAAATCTGTAAAGGAAATTTTTTCCGGTAAAACCAGTAACTTTAAAATACGAAATCATTAAAAAGGCATTGAATATGATATCTAAAACAAATTCATCGTCCATAGCTTTTTTAATAGCAAATAATTAAAGATGGGAAGACTGTCGAATAATTATGTTTAAGTCGCTACTTTTTGGAACTAAAAAGTTAACCAAAACTGATGTCTACAATATACAAATGTTACGCATAAGTAAAATGTATGCAAATGGGCTTCAGTATTTTTCTATGTATGATAACATTGTTAACATTACCACGAACTATATTTAGAAATCAAAAAAGCACATGTTACACAAATTACAATTCAACATAATCACCTCAAGAACCAAAATGGGGAATAGAAAATTTCTTATGCCTCATATGCAGACGGTGTGTCATAGACATACCGAAATAGCATTTACGATTCAACACTAGGAAAAAAGTTGCTAATGTATGCAATAACTAGCATCATGCGTTTTCAGTGTAAAAGATTGCGCTTTTGAATAGCATATTTAGACACAACAAGGCATTAATTTTTCCTTTTGCATTGGCAGCGAGAGGATTGCTTGTTTCAATGAGCAGTTTAATTTCACCGCCACTATTCGATAAAATCAGGGATTGCTGAACGCACGGTCCGGCAGGTCAATGGAAATGGGTACCACAATTTTAAACATAACAAAATAGGGTAAATTTCTTTATTTCTTTTCTTTATTGGAAACTTCCACACGAAAAATGTGGAGATTTTCTTGAGAGAGGGGCACCAAGTTTTTCCAGGGCCTGAGCATCACTTTGGCTTGATCAGGCCCCTAATTTTTCGGCAAGAGAGGTTCTCCTTATTTGGAGCATTTTTGATTGGTTGAGTTCGGCGCCTTTTTGACTCTGGCGCCGTCGTGCCTTGCACGATCACGCACATAGAGACGGCGCAGCCCTGACCATTAACTACTCACGCTGCGACGATAGCGTATTTAGAACACACTAAGACAAAATATGCAGACCGTTCTTACATCAACTATTGCTTGAATTCGCCTGAGATATTTTTGCACAAAGAATGATTTAAAAGTAAAAAAGTGAATTGTCGTGTCTTCAGCGGTTTTGCTTTTTCAAAGTTCGCAGTTCAGGAAAAGTCTTCAGCTTCTTGAATTTTATTTAAATGTTAATGCATGGAGAGATAGATACACGGACATGAGTTCTCACTCAGAATGCAAGAGATACTGATTTGTTAATATGGATTTAGGTCGAAAAGTGTCATGAATTCAATCTTGTTTTCGAATCAAAAAACCCGACTCGTGGCAGCTGAAATGCAAGAGACGCGTCTATCGGTGCTCGCAGTTGTTTTGAGATAAGGAAGACAAACTAAATGTTTAGGGACTCTATGATAAAGTAGTAGTTTTTTGACGACTTAACTTCGGAGTAGAGGAAAAGAATTAAAATAAGTGGTAATTCTTTCTTGGCTTATTACTAAAGTTCTAAATTAGGAATTCTGGATGGTAGCCACTGGCTACTAAACTCGCAAATTGGTCGCCACTTTTAGCACTTTTGTAGCCTTTTTATTATTTTTTTTAAGTATGCATGCAGCGCAAAAAGTAAATAACATATTTGCTATTAGTAAACAACAAATTAAAAGATAATGATACTGTAACAGCAAACAAAATTTTACTGGACATATATTTAAATTCAAAGATATAATAACGATACAATATTAGAAAATGCATTAAAATTTTTTAAATATAATACGACTGTTGGCACATATAACTAAATGAAAACAAATGTGAGAATTCATACAAACTTTGGTTTATTTATTAATCAGAAAATTCCTGTCGCCCAATAAGCGGTTTTTTTATATTGTAATTGGAATTGTAAAAAGCCATAAACGCAGAAACAAACCCTTTACAAAAAAGAAAAAAAAAAAATGCAATCATAGAAAAAGACCATTTTTAAATACGATTAGGGTTGGGGGGGGGGGAGGGGGTAAAGCCCTGCGCGGGGTAAAAACCCGCACCGACTTTTTGACCTGACCGCCTTGGAGTGAGAAGTTTACTTTTAGGTGGTTGATTCGTCATATTAAAATCTATTATATCATGAAAATTTGTTCTTACCAGGCAATCCAGACACGAGAAAAAGGGGTAAATCTATTTTTTACTACTTTGATCTAACTTTTCTAAAGTATTATTTGAACATTGGAAAATATAGGATTTGAAAAGAATAATCCAGCAGTAACATGTTGATACTGTTGCGTTCAAGCTTCACCTTTGAGTAAAAATAGTTATTCTAATGTCTGTTTGAAAACAATAGGGAGCGTTTTTCATAAAGTGGCAAAATGGGGAAAATCCCCGCAGATGTTTTGGGGCAAATCCCCGCATCTCCAAAAGTGTGGAGATTTGCTGCATTGCACTTAAAATTATCATTTTTGAAGTGATTGAAGTTTTATTGACATTTTTGTTTAGCATGCATTTTGTGCAGTTTATTCTACTTTAAAAATAAATTGCCGCTGGACATTTACTCATAAAGATTTAATTTGAATAGGAATTTTATGTATAAAACCTTACGTCTATTTAAACTCAAATATGTTTCCAATAATATAATTTCCTTTTCTTGTTCATGTACGTACGTATGATTTTCTGTCCCAGTACTTATAAAAGAAAAGAATTTGAAACTATGAGAAATGTCACGCGTAAATGAAGCACTTAATTGCCACCATTTCTGCGTTTTGTATGTAGACATTAAAAATCGGTTCAAATAGATGGAATGAAGAAATCTCTGAAAAATGGAACAAAAGTGTGGGATTTCAAAAAAGAAAGATTTCTCTTCACTTTGAGTAACAGTGCTGGGAAAAACCGAAAACTTATCCCTGCGCAATGTGGCCAAGATAACTCCAATATGCCAAGAAAGAGAAGGCTATGTAAAAGTTTTTTTTTTTGTATTAAAAAATATTCCAGTAGCCAGCAAATTTGCTGAGACACAAAATCATTCATAGTAAATGAAGACATAAATTTAAAAAATGTCGTAACCTCACAGGACAGCATGGTTTCACAACACAATAACTGTTTTAAGAGACTAAACTGGGTGAACTATATGCTACGTAACTACCTATCGTGGCAGTAGTAAAACTAACTTGGCAGCGTCGCGTCGTAATGCTATGATAAGAATCAAGAGAGCCTTCAATTATGCAGCCAGGTTAGGTTCGTCCCAACTATACATAGCTTAGCTTCAGCCAATTAAGTTATTTTTCATAATGCGGCTGTCATATTTTCCCACGTAACTGAATCCTTCTCTTGTGGAGACGGAATCATTCTTATACTAGGTTTTAAAAAATCTTGTTTAAATTTATGATATATTCGAGTTCAATACTGATGAATAACAATAAACCAATGACACTATAGGGGATGTCAAATGTTTTCATCAAGCAGTCACTCTTATTATTCACATTCATCTTGAATGGTGTAAAACCCCGCAATTTCGATTTTCAACTAAATTGTTTATTTCTGGATAATTATAAATCAAACAGAGTTTGAATTCGGTGGAGTTATAGTTAACAAACCGTTCTACGACCCTAATTTAAAAAAGTGCTAAAAGCTATCCTTTCTTGACCATGATGTTATAGAAACTGTAAATCGCGGGGTTTTACCCCCACCTACCCTATAGATGTAAAAAGAAAAGCATTCGGAATCGTTGATTTTGTTACTTTAATTGAAAATATTAGATCTGATATTAATGACAAATATATAAATTATTTGTACAGAATCAAGGTATCGCTTACTAGAAGGGTACAAGAAGGGCTCTAACAGGATTGGAAGCTTATTGTCGTAATGAATATTACTTTTAACCAAAAAGGAAAACACATTGTCTCCACTTTTGGCGACTGGGACTTGATTCTATGGTAGCCATTTTCAATTAAATGGTCTCTCTTTGGTGACTGGCGACCGTTAACCTAGAGCTTTACTTGTTAGAAAAGCACATGATCTTTAGAAAATCAACATTACAAAAGCACTAATTGCAAAGATATTGCATAGGTCTTTCAGAGTTGTAATTTACTTCCATTTCAATGCTTGCAGACGCTCAAAAACTTTTGCATTATTATTTCCACCCAAAAGTAAACACTTTAGAATTCACCTAATTTCCTTTTAAAACTTAAATGTATTCAGAATTTTTAAGTCTTAACCAAAATCTGTAATCTAGAGCAGCGTTTCGCAAATCTTTTTTGATTCGCGTACCAGTAAGTGCAGTTGAAAAAAAAAGGGGGGGGGGACCAGTGTTGCTTTTTTCCCCCTTTCCCTCTCTCTCTCTTTGCAAAAAAAAAAAAAAAAAAAAGAGCTGATATGTGCATCACATGACTTTCTTTTACTCCAATTTAATGTCATTTCCCATTACTGGCAATTTTAATGTGATTCAGTAGTTTAAATTCTTAATATCACCAACAGTGGCCAAATTGAAACAGATTAAAAAAAAAAAAAAATCGTCAAATTTGACGCGAAGTTGGCAACAAAACTTGGCGACCAAAAGACTGGCGATATATCGCCAAGTGCCCGCCAATTAATAACACCATTTGAGTTTACATCGAAATTAACAATGATTTCCCCCCAATAAAAGGGCAAAAGACCCCATTAGCAACCAACCCGAATGCAACCAAAAGGGGAGGTACACAACTAGACCCCACAAGGAGTCTATGTACCAAATTTCAACTTTGTTGGACTTACCGTTCTGGAGTTATGCGACATACATACGCACATACATACGTACATACAGACACGTCACGAGAAAATTCGTTGTAATTAACTCGGGAATCGTCATTATGGATATTTCACGTGTCTATACGTTCTAAGGCACTTATCCACGTGTGGTCGAGTCAAAAAACGAAAGTCGAATGGAAAAACTAAATATTCATTCGGGGGTGAGTAAAATGGAAATTAAGGTCGATTTTTGAGTGAAAATTTTTTTGCGAATACAATACTTCCTTTTCTGTAAAAGAAAGTAAAAAAAAAGAAAAGAACGCATTTGCGGGCAGTCAAAAACATATCAACTTTTTTTACGGTCTGGTAAAGGTCCCTCCCCCCCCCTCTTTTCTTTCTTTTTTCCTTGTTTGTAAACAAAAAAAAAAAAAAAAAACTCGGAGTCCGTCTAATACTTTGCGAGAGGCTGAAGTTTTTTTTCCTTTTTTTTCTTTACACGAAAGTAATAATAAACGAGCTGATGTGTGCATCACGTGACTTCCTTTTACTCCAATAATATGTCATTTCCCCATTACTGGCAATTCGGCAATTTTAATGTGATTCAATAGTTTACTCTCTAAATTTCACCAACAATGGCCAAATTAAAACAGATTTTTTAAAAAATCGCCAAATTCGTCGCCAAGTTGTGTCCCCAACTTGGCGACCAAAAGACTGGCGATATATCGCCAAGTGCCCGCCAAATAATAACACCACTTGAGTTTACATCGAAATTAGCAATGATTCCCCCCCCCCCCAAGGGCCAAAGACCCCTTTAGAAATACCCGAATGCAACCAAAAGAAGAGGTGCACAACTAGACCCCACAAGGAGTCTACATACCAAATTTCAACTTTTTAGGACTTACCGTTACTGAGTAATGCGACATATATACGCACATCCGCACATACATACGTACATACAGACGTCACGAGAAAAACTCGTTGTAATTAACTCGGGAAACGTGGAAATGGATACTTCTCGTGTTCATACGTTCTTAGGCACTTATCCACGTGTGGTCGAGTAGAAAAAAAAAAAACTCATCATTCATTCATGGGTGAGTAAAATGGGAAATTAAGGTCGACTTTTGAATGAAAATTTTTTTCGCGAATACAATACTTCCTTTTTCGTAAAAAGAAAGTAAAAAACAATAAATTCATTAACAAAACCGTTCAAATTTTTCTGCGGACTAAAGTTTAGCCATTTCATTCATCTTATATAGTTAAAAACTGAGCCTGTGTATTTATGAATGCAACTATATCTTATATAATTAAAAACTGAGCGTACGTACCTACGTATGTAACTATATACGTATGTAGGTATGTCCAAGTTACTTCTACAGAACGACAGTGAACTGATCATCGTACCAGAGGTATCGATGGATTCGTAATCTTCCCGTCTTTATGTTTGTCTATTTAACACAATCCTTCGATAATAATTAGCGGAGATATCAATTAAAAACTATATATATTGATTATGACGCATAGATTTCGACATAAAATCCCTATTTTTCGAAGGCTTTGCTCCATTCAAATTATTATTCAGTGCTTCATCTCAACTTTCCGCAACAATGCTTATTAAAATTTATAGCGTGAAGGCATATTGACCGATCCCAAGCGGTTACACCAGCAATGGTGTTCTTGGGTATTAAGGAGTAAGTTACTGCCTTAAGCCAGAGCTAAGGCAGAACTACAGTTAAATCTCTTGTTAAACCGCCCCTCGAAAAACCACCACAGTCGTAATTCGCCAAGGAAGATTATTTAAAAAAAGTTGTGTATAGAAATGTAATACAAATTCTCTCATTAAATTGTCACCCCTCTGTCCAGTACTGGACAACACCGCAGTCTCTGGATGAGATAACTGGGCTGTAGGTATATTGCATGTAGCACTCTTTCGAGATTTTTTTTATGAAAGCTGCTGAAGGATTTCATAAACATATATTAATAAACATATTATATATACATTTAATTGAAAGTAACTTGCCTTTGTATTGCAATTGTCAATTTAGCAGTGCATCCTGTACAGAGCGCATATCGACCGATCCCAAGCGGTAATTCTGTAATCCACGTTTCTGTAATCCATCTGTTTGGGACCCCTGAAATCTAAGAGGAGGGGCCTGTGCCACGCATGCCCCTGCGGTAATCAGGCTCTGATCCTGTATGCTTTGAAGGACCATCCCCTGGTCTTATGTCTGTCTTATGCACACAGCGATAGCTGATTTTGTATTTATTAAATCTCCCTTATTTCGGATATGTTGTTGCAACACGCCAAGTACTTTTTGTATCTTCACTGTATTGCTGTAACCAGTTCTGTGTATAAAATTAACAAGCATATTTAAGTTAAATCTGTATAAGCCGTTCAAAAGAGAAATTAATTCAATATCTATTAAAACACAAATACAATTTAAAAAATCTTTAACCTAAAAAGGCCCAACATAGCAATTAAGTAAAGAACGTGTAAGTATTGGTGAAAAAGCAACAAAACGTAAAGAACAAACTAAACAGAGAATTAATTTACAAAAATGCTGCAAAACATGGGTAAATAAAACTAAGGTGTAATATGTTCCCCTCTCCCCCTAAAAGGAAGCGATCACACCCCCATCACCAAAAAAAAAAGAAAAACATTGGTATATATATATATATATATATATATATATATATTTATTGGTATATATATATATATATATATATATATATATATATATATATATATATATATATATATATATATATATATATATATATATATATATATATATATATATATTTATTGGTATATATATATATATATATATATATATATATATATAAATATATATATATATATATATATATATATATATATATATATATATATATATATATATAGTGTGTGTGTGTTTTTTGCAAAATAAATAAATGAACTAAAAAGCCTATTGGAGTACTTTTGTAAAAGAGCTGTTCTGACTTACATTTTCACACTATATATATGTACTTCCCCCAATACTGCATATAATGTTATCTAATTGATATAGTTGTAGCAATTAGACCGTTGATTAAATTATTAATTACGACGTTAAACCTATAGGCACATGGATTGTCACATTTTTTTTCAATTCCAATAATTTAAATCGGCTGTTCTGTCCCTTTAATAACATTTTTTTTTCGGTATTATCCGCAATTAAATTAAGAAAAAAAATTAAAACTTACATTTGCAGCATTTTTATCAGTGATTTCTTTGACTCTGAAAGTTAAATTTTCATTTTGATCGTTTGTAATATAAATATTTGAATAAGTAAAGCCGGATAGTAAGCTATCCATGGTTAAAATTTCAAAAGGGAAGTGGTTAAAATGCCTTCTCGCCAAGCACCGAATTTGAACTGAAGGTTGGTAATTTGGCGTGATTTCGGTCGAAGGTTCGAAATATTGTAGGTTTGCTGTATGAAACGAAGCACGTTGTTGCATTCTGGCATGTGTGCATGAAAATGTACATTTTGTAGTGGTAAATATTAGTGTTTTTATGTAATTAAATTGAATGCATGTGTCTATGTGCAAAGGGCAAAAGATTTATTCTTCTCTGAACTACCGGAAGAAGCATAAAATAATATTCTAAGAAGTTGGAATTTTATTTGTATAACGGTAAGTGGTTTTCTTATGCATTACTAAAAGTGTTATTCAGGGTTTACAAGCTTATGAATTATGAAAATACTGAATCAGTTCATGAAATTCTGTGTGTTTAATTTACATTTGTTTCTTTTTCTACTATTTTGCTAAATGTTCTTAGTAATAATGCTAAATGAACTCGAGAAACATGCAATCCTTACACGTTTATTGAATCCACATTGGGTCTAAAACTCATGCAAGAATGTCAAAACCACACACTGAAACTAATCTGCGACGGACTCTCACGAATTTCATCAAATTACATTCTGAATCGGTGAAAGATACCATTTGTACTGTGATATTAATGCCATTCTGCTTATTCAATTTAGAATATTTACTTTAATTGTCACAAAAAAAATGAAGAATTTGAGAAAGTTGTGAGAAAAAAAAAACCCAACATGATATGTAAAATGTAAATATTCTATGAGTTGGAAGATTAGGATTGCCCCACATTTTTTTTTTTTTTTGTAGCATCTTTGATATTGTGGATTTGAGAAGTCAGAGTCATTTTCGTAGATTTCTGCTGGTTGAATCTGTGTGCATTCAAATGCTTGTGTGCTTAGCATTATTTGTAAAAAGTATTCTATATGAGTAAACAGTATGAAAAGAGAACTGCCACGAAATATTCACAGACTGCTAAATATGGATTGAGGGATGATTTGCATCACATAACTTGATACGTAAAACTGACATTGATTAACCACAAAGAACGTATAAACATGCCTTTAGGAACACCCGATAGGACTAAAAAAAAAGAATTTTCACAACTTGACACTGCACAAGTCGTATATTCAATAACTTAAACCTTACAAGTGATCGATAATGTCTCATGCGACAGATATACAAGCACATATAGACGTAATGACAAAACTTATAGAAATGGATTTGGGAACTGTCAAAATGCAAGCTTGTTAACATACACATTTGCATACATAAATACATACACAGAATTTTCCTTTTTTTTCGAAATTCGTTTAAAGGTAATTAAAAGAAATTTATTCTGAAATTTTAGTGATAATATTTTTTGTGAAGACAATGGTTCCTCTTTACATGAGGAAGTAAAAGTGCTCCTTACGACATCAAAAAGTCTGAAATTTTAATCTGGAAATATTTCTGGATAATCCAAGTTTTCAGTAATCCGAGGTGGCGTTAGCCCCAATTACCTCAGATTTTCGAGATTCTACTATATTTATAGTTTTTTGGTATGATTATCTGTGTGCACGAATGTTTGCTTGCTTACTAATGAAATGGATATGTATATAATTTTAATACAAATATGTATTTTATACAACTAATGACAACATTTTTTCTTTTCTTTATGTTTGTTTTAGGACCGTGCTTCGCAATCACTTGCTGTTGGTGCAATTTCTCAGAAGAAGATTTGAAGAATTGCTGTTTCTTCTGCATATGTGTTAATACCGAATGGTTTCATGACAGTGAGATTTGGTGTGTTGTATTTCATCAATTCTTCTGTTGTGGCTTTTCAGTGGACACATAGTAGTTGTGTAGAGCTGCTTCTTTTATTTGGTTTGATGTTATATTTTCACTTACCTCTGCATTAGATGACATTCCTTCTATAAGCATTTCGTAAGTATATTAGGGTAGTATAGTTCACTCGATAACTTAAAGCTCAGGGACCTTGAACAAGAGTTTGATTTTTTTGTAGTTCTTCTAATTTACAACAGATGTATGTATTAAGCTGTCCATTGTTTCTTGCAAGAGAGTCTCTCTGTATGCAGGTATAATTGCTTACTTATAAAATATCTGCACATTATTTCGATACAAATATGTATTTTAAACAAATAATGACTGCATTTTTTTCTTTTCTTGATGTTTGTTTTAGGACCGTGCTGTTGGTGCAATTTCTCAAAAGAAGACTTGAAGAATTGCTATTTCTTCTGCATGTGTTAATACCGAATGGTTTCATGACAGTGAGATTTGGTGTGTTGTACTCCTTCAATTCCTCTGTTGTGGCTTTTCAGTGGACACATATTAGTTGTTTAGAGCTGCTTCTTTTGTTTGGTTTGGTTTGCTTACCACTACATTAGATAAACTTGCTTTTGTATGCATATTCACAAGTGTATAAGATTACCACAGTCTACTCTTGATAATTCAAAACTAGGGAAATTGAAAGAAAATTTGAACTATTTGGAGTTTGTTTTATTTGTAGCTCTTAATTCTAAGATATGTAAATATTATTAAGCTATTTATTACTTTTTGCAAGACAGCCTCTTTGTTTGCTTACTAATAAAATGTATTTTTGCATAATTTTGATAAAAATACATGTTTTATGTGCAACTAATTTCTATATTTTTTCTTTTCCTGATGTCCATTTTAGGATTGATTAGCAATCAATTGCTGTTGGTGCGATTTTGCAGAAGAAGCCTTGAAGAATTGCTGTTTTTTTTTGCATGTTTTAATACCGAATTGTTATACAATAGAGAGATTTGTACTTGTGTGTGCTCCATCAATTCCTCTGCTGTAGCTTTTCAGTGGACATACTTATTACTTTGTTTAGTATTGCTTCTTTTGTTTGATTTGTTTTATATTACCTTTTACTACTAATTAGATGAACTTCCTTTTTTATTTTTATGTACACATGTTGACTTTCTCAATATGTGAACTTCCGCCAATGGCAAGTAGGAGAAATTAGTCTTATAATTATCGTATGGTTTTCAATTTTCATTTAAAAGTTATCAACAATGAAAGAGTAAAAAAAAAGAATCAGTTAGTATAATACTTGTTTACAATTCGATAAAATGTATAACAATATTAATAACATCAAGAATTTTGAAGAAATGTTTATTTTTCCTTAAAAATGTTTAGCTTTGTGCAAACATTATTGTATTACTTGTGTTTTTTATAGTACCTAATAAGGATATATTTTGTTAATAAACATAGAGTATTTTAAATGAAATCTTTTTTGTTGTTTTTAATGGTAATTTTTGTGTGCTGGGACAGCAGTTGCAAATAGGCAGATAAATAATGATAAACTAAAAATGTATTTTACTTTCTTTCAAAGTATCATATTATTTTACATAATACATATTATTCCCTGAAATTTCAGAATATATTTTGCTTCTTTTATTAAATTGTCTATGACAGGCAACTGGGAATAAATTGTCCTTGATGTGTGTGGTAATGCTGTCTGTTTTGTGCTTGTAGCCTCCTATATACCTCTAAATTTTTTGCACTGATAGAATTTTTATTCTTTACTTTCATTTTATCCCTTATGGGTCGTCTACAAATGATGTCATGCTTTGAGAGGAAAGAGGGGTTTTAATTCTGAATATTTGACAAGGGGAAAGGAGGGTGTAACATACAAGAAGAGTCATTGCATATCATGGTTTGAAATAAAGGTATTTTTGTTATGTAGTGTGACACTGGAGAGGGGATCAAATATTTATAAAAAAAATGACATCATTTATGGACAGCCTTTTGTATATATGTAGCATATCTGGAGTCAAGAAATTGAATTAATTAACTAAAACTGAAACTATAATCCTGAATCTAATAAATGCTTTGTTAGAGTTTATAACCTAATTTTTACTTTTTCTAAGTTGCAATAAAAAAAGTATGCAAGTATACACTAAAAACTAATGCACTTAAAAATAGAAACTAAATAAGAATTTAAAACAAAATTCAGATTTTAATGTATTGTGAAAGCATAACTTAGTTAAAACAATAAAGTTATAGCTTATTCAAATTGAGGAAGAATGGCACTTCCATTTAAAAATTGCACAGAAAAAAAAAAAAAAACTTGTTACTTCTGAAAAACGTTGTTTAAACTATTCAGTTTCACTCTACATGTTCTCAACATTAAAACACTTTTTAGAAGACAAAATATTCTTAACTGCTTTAGCAATGTCAAGTAGAACATTTCAGCAAATATTAAATAGCAGTGGTCTTGAAAGTATTAATTACAAATTCATTTGAATTAACATTTAGCAAATTAGTATTCTTTAATAAAAATTCTTAGGGTTATTAAGGATTTAACCATGTTCTCATTGCCAAATAAACAACCCTTCTCTTTTTGTTACCTATTGTTCAAAATTTGATAAAAAGAACTAAATAACATTACCTAATTCATCAAACAAACTGACAGTTTTATCAAATACTTAAAATAATTACTTTCTTGTGAAACTGCCCTTCGAAAAGGGATTGTAATTACAAAACAATAGTGTTGGCCCAACTGATGAAAAACTTTTTTTAAATTTAACTATTCATATTTCTTGAAGGAATGTCATTGCAATTTGTGCACATCATAACAATGTTACTATTTTTTGGAAGATAATTAAAGGGCTATTATTGCATTCAATAAAATCATGTTTACGTTATATAAGATGAAAAAAAAAGGAGGGGGGGGGTGTTTCTCAAACCATAGAAGCCTTGAAACGTTAATTAAACGTTGTTATTTTGCAGAGAGGATTGATTTTTGTACCATGGACGTTATTTATTTTTCAACTAACCCCATTTATGGAGTTTTTTTTTTTTTTTTGACTCTTTTATACTTGGGTCAGCATTTACATTAAATTGAGCATTGGCAGAGCCGAAAGCCAGAACTCCAGAGGATTTTTAATCAACCAATAAAAGGGAAAAAAACTGTTTAAATTTTTTCAAATGAGATAGATTTTAACAAAATAGTTGATTGCTTACTGGGAAGCAATCGCAAGTTTCCAATTCTGAAACGGAAAAGTTATGTTTCTTGATGGGATCCCCTACTGATGGTGTAAGAGGGCTAAAATGGGCTTAATAAAAAGTCAAAGAGGATCATGGTCACTCAGTACTTCAAGTGCTTCACTATTTTTTTTTTTGGAAACCAGGTTTTGTGTGTGTTTTCTGAGTCTGAATTGCATCTTGGCTGGTTTTAAATGGTTATTTAAATAAAATAAAAGTTTCTTCTCTCTAAGGTTTATAATTCTTTTCTTGTGAATTCAGAATATCCATAGTGATTTTTAAAGAATGATTAAATGACTTCTTATGAATAGTCATAATAGACCAGGAGTGAGTGCCCACCTAGTCTGTCATTGCGCAGAATGCGCCATTTAAATAGGGGGAGGAGCTGTTTTGAGGGGTATTTTTCTCATTTGGGAAGGGGGCGATCTTTGTGATAATTTAGGGGATGGGAACCACTGTAAAGACATTGACACAGTGATGGCGCGCATCGGCTCAGGTGCGCACCCTCCTTCTACAAGATTTATAAGTGTGCCTTATCTCAGATTTACCACAATTTTTTTAAAAATTATAATGTAAAAAAACCTTGGTGAAGGAAGACATAATTGGGCATTTATAATCAGTTTTATTTTAATTTTAGATAATTACAATCGCAATTGTGGTAAAAATGCGGGATTTAGAAAAGCAAACGAAATTCTTCCGCCGATCCACGATTTTTTTTTTTTTTTTGTCATTTTTCACTTTCCCTCGATTTTTTTAATCTTTTTTTTTTTTGAGAACGTTGATAAATTTGCAAATCCTGCCCTACAAATAGGCTGATGTTGGAAGAGGGTTTTAATAAATGGGAGACAGAAATTGTGTAAAACTCAGAAATGGACTTCAAATTGCCAAAATTTTAGAGCAGAGCGCATTACGCTCGTCTAAGAATACCTGGGGGAATCGGTAAATGCAGGCATATATGAGAGGGGGGGGGGGCTTCGCTGCTTCTGCTGCTCTCCTCTCTCCACTGCAACGCGACTGGATTTGGGAAAATATTTAGCGAAAAATTATATATATATTTATACATTTTAATTTGCAACTACAAAACCCCTCCCGTCTTGGAAACTTTCCAAAATTGGAAATTTTAAAACTAAATTTTAGGTTGTCTTTGGTCATAACCGAGGAGGGGATGTGACTACCCATGAATTTGCCGATTGAGGAAGGAGGCAAATAGTCTTCGTATCCGTCTAGTATGTGTATAAGTCTGTGCAAGTGGTGGAAGAAAAAGAATTAAAAATATTATGAAAATTTACGAAACATAGCAATTTTAAAATGTTTGTTTCCTTTTTCAACGATACCAAAAAGTTTTTTAAATGTTTAAAATGCTATACACAGACCCGTCATTTAGGTGATTGGAGGGCATGGGCGCCCAAATGCAAAATTGTAAGGGGGCTAAGATACTTTAACCATGGTTTAGCAGGATATTTTCGTCATAGAAGCGGATTTCTGGACAGATTAGAGTCATTAAAATTTGAAATTTTTAATTACTTATTCATTAATGACTGGAGAAGAAATGTTTTTACATTTTTGCAACGAAAAAGTATTAAAAGCAAGGAAGTTCTAATTTCTAAGGGGAGGGGGGCTCGAGCTCCCTATATGGGCGCCCTTGTTCGAGACGTGTCTGGATTTTAGAAACATCATAAAATTAGGCATTTTTATAAGTATTTTGTTTTTTCCCTATGAAACGTATTGAACACAAACATTTTGCCCCCCCCCCTCTCCCATGAAGACTTTGAAATGACGAGCTTGATCATACACAAATTTGAATTAAAAATTATCTATTTCTCAAGGAGGGGGGGGGGGGATAGATATTAGATCATACATTCAGGGACGCCTTGAACTAAAATTTTCGGAAGCCGGAGCATTCTCATTTTGCTGAATGAAATTTCAGTTTTATCGAATGATAAAATACGAATATGAGAATCGTCATAAAATAATTCCGAAAATGATTGCTGGGTCTCCGTTAAAACTTATAAAATTTACATTGCTTTGATTCTCAGACGGGCCCCCTCAATGGACGGAACCCTAGTTTCTGGGGCTTCTAGCTGACGTGGCCTTGACTGATGGGAATCTAATTCACGTCCTCCTGCCCCACACATAGGAAAGCACGATCACTTGGCTTCTGGCCCTGATTAAAACTTAGCAAGTACACTTTAAGGAAGAAATAACGTTGGTACATGTATTAATTTCCATTTGCACACGCATATAAACGAAATGAGAGTTGGTATTTGTCAATCTAGCTTTGCCTTTACAGTTCATAAGAATTTACCTTATTTGAAAATATTTTGGCAACGGCAGTTCAGAAGAAAAATTTTCATTTTTCAGAGAAACAATTTAGTTGCAAAGTGCGCGATAAATCACGCCAAATAGAGACCTGGCGAAATATCTTTCTATTGTTCGTGAAGGCAGTTTAACAACGTCCTTTCAAAAGACATAAGACATTTTTCAAAAGAGCGCAAAAAATGATGAAAAAGTAGTGGCGCCATCTATTGAGCACGCAAGAAACCAAGCCGTCTTACATAACATAGCGTAGCTTACAGAATTACCGCTTGGGAACGGTCGATATGCAGCGTGAAGAAAATCATTTTTAGACGAAAGATCTGTTGCCATTTTTTTTCTCGAATGTGAACAAGTAATTTTCTTGCTCTTGTTTCAAAGGCTTTTCCTGTAATCGGGGAAAATGTTTACTTTTTAGCCTACTTTCCCCAGTAAAAGTCAGAAAAATAAGAAAAAAGCATGAAAGAAGGCTTAATGCATCTTAAAAATATCGCGAAAAACAAAAAAATGTCAAAAATAAATAAAATAATTAAATAAATATCGAAAAATTAAAAATTGGAAAGTAGGGTATTGAGATGGGAGAAAATGTCTGTCGGTCTGTTTGTCTATCCACCCCCTCCCCCCAATGACTTTTGAATGAATAGTCCGATTCGAACAAACTTTTTTTTGTTCGAAAGATCTCGGCAAGGACATCTCATTCCCATATTTCACTTTTTGATTTGAACTATTTTTTGTTCAATTTTGAACAGTTCAAAAAAACTTAACATTAGCGCCTACGGGGAAATTGAAGGCAATTCCGAACTGTGAGACGAATTTGCTTCAAACAAACTTTGTAGGAAAAAGCTTTTGATAAAAACTTGTATATAAAATATCTTTTTGATTTGAACAATTTTCCGTTCAATTTTGAACAGTTCAAATCCCTTAACATTAGCACCTACGGGGAAACTGAAAGTCAATGCAGATTCCGTACTTGAAGGCGGATTTACTTCAAACAAATTTTGTTTGAAACAGCTCTTGACGCCAAACTTCAGACTCAGACTCTAAGAATTTAGGGGCACGTGACTCCGACTCCGACTCCTGTGCCCGACAATTAATCGGACTCCGACTCCCCGACTTCGACTCTGACTTCGTAGCTTTGGCAAAATTTATACACGGAGGACAAATGACTGATTCCGATTCTCGGATATTCGACTCCGAATCCTTTAACTCAAAATGAGATTGACTCCGACTCCGACTCCGCAGCTATGGTTTTAACTGCAAAATAATTATTGTTGATATGACTTGTTTTTTATTTTAACGCTAAAGTTTTTAGGTATTTAGTTTTCGGAGAATTCGTAACTCCAGCGCTCGAATACGCTACCTTGCGGTGATTTACAAAACTGCAAATGAAACTAAAACATTGCCACGTTGCATTCCACGTGTGTCTGTTGACGTAAACACAGGCAGTTTGTTCTGAGTATTTATTAACGCAATCGATGTGTCTTAGTTTGCTTTCAGCTACAGAAATTAATTCGTCCCTTAGTAGTATTCTCGAGCTTCTCAAAATAATGTTAGTTTTCTTTATTTCCTTAATAATTGGTGAAAGCGAAAATTCTGGATTAACAAACTTGGATAACGTTACACAAGGTAAAAAATTTTATTGTTTTGTATGAATTTGTAAGAATATGGGTTTTTTTTTAATCTTAAATTAATTAAACTTACCATATTTTACAGAAGCATTTAGTTGGAATGGACAGTATGCAAAATATTTTCTTGAATATATTATCGTAGAACAAAATGAATAACCGAGAAAGAATTTACTTTATTCCTTTTATTCTCAGCTGAAAGGTTTCGCCAAATTTGTTTAGGGTTATAGTTTTAGTATAGTGCGAGCAAAGTAGCTTTGGCGAAATTTCGCGTTTTTAGTTAAACCATTTTTAATTTTTATCATGAGTGGAATGAAATGGTAGTAAGATTACAGAATTCGATAAGTGAAAAGAAATAATGGTCAATCAACTGAAAATAAAACTACCACCATATATCCGTGAGAATTTCGTTGATGATTTGCATAACATGACACAATTAAATCGTAACTCAGAAATTAGAAAAATCGAAATAGAAAATTTTTAAATTAACCGATTCGGGAATTCGAGAGAAATAACTCAGCTACAAATGGAAAACAATAAGCGCTAGCTAAGCAAGGCAAAAAAGTATCATCTTCTTTCGATAACAATTTGTAATGTCGTATTGAATTTTTTAGCATTAATTGTTATTTTTGTCAGGCCACAATTATTATTTAGTTTTATCAAGAACTGATAAATATCGAATTCAACATCGTGGAAATAGCTGCTTAGAACTACGAACTACGTAGTTTGCGTTAATCTTTAACGTTTAGTAATGCTTCTTGAATTCTCATTTCTTTCTACGTGGGCCAGAATATCCACAAGACTTTGAAAATTAATTTAAAAAGAATAAAGCGAAAAAATCATACGTACGAACAAAAATCACAACACTTTTAGCATTTTCTTCGTTACCATGTGCGTTTGTTTTAGTTTTTAAGTCCTCCATTAGACAGTGACTTCAGTGCCCCCTATAGTTCGTTGGAGTTGCGAATAAACTCGAAGTCATTTATGTTTCTACATAAAGATATGCGCAGACGATTTTTTTTTTTTTTTTTTTTTGACAATGAAATTTATTTCTTTAAGTTGACATTTCATTGTTCTTTTTTTTTGTTTGTTTGTTTTGGTAAGTGCATTAATTCATTTAAAAAAATGTTTTTGGCAACAGGGGAAAAAGAAACGATTTTTTTTTTTTTTTTGATATGATTTATTTATTTTAATGAGCTTATTAATTTTAATTATTATTTTTTCGTTTTGAAAGCTGTTAAAGATTTTTTTAATGGAAAAAAGTGTATTAGCTGCTTTGTTTAAAAGTTGCTGCTATTTCATTTGTTCGTTCTTTTTCTTCTTTTTTTTTACATATCTACTTTTTTTAGATGAGTGAGGAATATTTTATTCCTAGAAATCAGCTTAAAGTATTTTAAAAATATGTTTGAAAAAATTTGCGATTTTAGCTATTTTTGAGAATATTGATCAGGTAGTAGAAAGTAGTATGGGTGTACGGGAAAGTAGGCTCGTCTAGTTCTAGACAGAACTTCTTGTTAGTTATTTTTCCGCAATCTGCAGCAAAATTTAACTGAATTTTTTTCTTTTTTTTTGGTTCAAGTCAAGTGTTGAACGAACACGCGTCACTTGACATAACTTTTATTTTCGAAGTGGACCGCTCAAATCTGGGCGATGCAGCTAGTAATTTGATAATTTTTGACAAGCAGAGAAGGGCTTTATTTTTATGAAGCTGGACTAGATCCGATAAGTGCTCCATTTTGTGGGTCAGGCATCGAGAAACGATAACTTTACGGTCCGTTTTCAACCATCATCATACTAGAGACATCTAGTCTCTAGCGTGGTGTTGTTTCAGCTCAAGCTAATAAGACAAAACAAGACGTATATTCTGATAAGCGTTTTGCATAAAGTCAACTTAACCTATTATTTAACCTATAATTTAACCTATTACAAATTAATAACATGATACGATCGAGCTAACAAGTCAATCTAACTGTATGTAACAAATAAGTAAGCATTAAACTTTATATGAATGAAGTAAAAATTTGCAAGCGTCACACCTGCGATTGTCTGTATTAAGAAATACGAGGAATAACCATAAAAAAGAAACGGCACTGTGGATGCGATAATAAGATAAGGTTATTAAGGAAAAGACGGAGCCAGAAAATGTTCAAGGAGGAGCGGTTGATTTTTTAACATACCTCTTACTACAGATCTGATTTACACATTCTTCAGGGGGGGGGGGGAGCTGCGCATCCTTTTTATCTAAATTCTAAAATAGCTTTATAGAAGTCTATCCAAAGAACATATTCCTTCCCTTTTTCGTTGTTCAATTTCTTAATAATTCTGGAGGAATGTTTTGAAACTCCCTCTCCCTATCACATCATCAAAGGTCGTCTAAAATTACGCTTTTTTGGAACTTTTTCAGTTTAAGAAAATATTGGAAGAAAGTCACTGAACAAATTCCTTCCCCTAACTCGATCTGAGATGTCTACTCTACACAGACCCGCGCCAAGCCTGATCGGCGCCGTCATGCAAATGTTTTTTAAGAGCCCTAATGCAGTGGCGTTTGGCTAAAATATGGTTTACACCAGGAGTTATCGTATGACGTAAAAACAAGTTTGGCATTTAATTTTGAAAAAAAAGTGCAACAACGTGTATTTTATTTTGGATTACAATGTACGTTTTTACTTCATTTCTCACAGTTATTTCGAGTTACGTAGCTCCTCTGATACGCTTATGCGTTTTGGAAAGACAACATATTTAAAAAACAAAGTTAACGTCGCTCTAAATATCTCTCTTATCTCTAATTTTTGAATAACTAATCAAACTTGTATGCCTCTTAAAACATGACAACAGGGTACTCATTATATTTCTAAATTGAAGGATATCCTACCTTAAAATCTGAAACTGAAATCCCTTCGAGTAAAGCCAATAACTATAAATAATGGAAGGCATTGAATATGATATCTAAAACACACCCATTATCCAAAGCTTCTTTTTTTTTTGACAAACAAATAGAAAACGAAAAAGGAGGAGGGGGGGGAGAGGAATCGAGTAATTTGGTCAAGTCGTTATTTTATCGGACTAAAAAGCGCTAACCCAAATTGTTGTCTACAATATCCAAATATTAGCTTTTACAAATTAAATACGTATATGCAAATGAGCTTACATTATTTTTTATGTATGAAATAGTCGAATTACCACGAATAATAATTAAAAATCACAAAAAGACTTATATGCAACATGTTCAAATCAAGATCCAAAGTGAGATTAGAAAATTTCTTGTCCCTCACATGCTCCTCAACCTTGTGCACTTTACCGAAATAGCATTCACGGCTCCACATTAGGAAAAAAAATGCTAGTTTAAGGCATCAATTAGCGTCACGTGTGTTCATTGTAAAAGAATTCGCTTTTGAATAGTATGTTTAGAGTCGACTAGGCAATTTTTTTTTTCTCTTTTAGATAGGGAGCGAGAGGATTGCTTGTTTCAATGAGTAGTGTAATTTTACCTTCACCGTTAAACATAATCAGGTCCTGATGAAGGCAGGGTCTGGCAGATTTATGTTCCTGAGAACCACAATTTTAGGGTCATCCAAATGGGGTGAATTTCTTTATTTCTTCCCCTCTTTGAAAACTTCCACATGATAAATGAGCAGTTTTTTTTATGTGAGAGAGGCACCAATTTTTTCCAGGGTATGTGCATCTCTTTGGCTTGATCAGGCCCTGGATGTAATGCTAAGTTTAATTTCATTATTATTATTTTATTATTCTTTTAGGAGAGACTTCCTATACTTAAAGCAAGAATGCACCGTTCTCCACTCAAGAGATTTTCAAAAGAGAACCTTGCTTGGGAAACAAAAAAAAAAAAAAAAAAAAATCAGCTGGGACATGAATCTTCAGTAAGCTTTGAATGCGGAAGAAAATATTGTTCCAGCTGTTGTTCATGAAACTCAACATTCAAATAACTGTTTAAATATTACTCATTCACATACAGCTCATACCAACACGAAACACAATACCGAAATTTCAAAAGTTTTAGTCCAGCGCTATTAAAATCGTTTCGAAAAGATCGGAAGTCAACCGGACCATCAACAAAGAATATTATTTTCAATTTTAAACAGGGATCGATACCAGTCTTTTTTCCAAGACAAAACTTTTTGTGCTAATTTCAAGTGTTTTTCTTCTCGTTTCTAAGCCCTCAGTTAAAAAAAAAAAAAAAAAAAATCAGAGTATGAAATCAAAGACACATCACATTACATTCCAGATTACCTACCTGTTGGGATTTCCTACCTGCAGGGCCAGATTAAGGCATGGGCACACGGGGCACGGGCCCAGGGCACCAACATTTGACGGGCACCAAATCTGTAGTCATTTTTTAATGGAGCAAATTAAAATCGCACCATGGCAAAAAAAAATAAATAAATAAATAAATAAAATAAAAAAAATAAATAAATAAAAAACAATAATAATAATAATACGTCTAGAAAAAAAAATCTACATATTTAAAATTATAGCCTCTCCAGAAGCTACTGCAGACTTGCAGCCTTGATGTTATATTTTATTGCATTTTAATTGTTATATTAAAGATATTTGATACTATTTATGTCGTATTGCTACCAGTCAAATTTCGACAACTTCTCATATTATACTGTTTTCGTAATTTACACTGCTCGACATTAAAAATTCAACAATAAGAAGGAGTGTTCAGAAATTTATGAAAATTTTAGAGTAGACGTACATCACTGAGTTAGGTAAATGATGTGAAATGCGCCGCTCTCCGACGCACGTGAGGTAAGGTATAGGGGAAGGAACTTGCAGAATGGGCAATATTCGTGTCGTTATTTCTGACTGGAGAACTATCGAAGAAATTTTGTTTTTGTCTTGGAGGATACATGTAACACGAGAGAATGCCAGGCCGCCGTCAACGAAGGCACTTCCAGCAGATAGACGATTTTACGAGGGGTATGGTGATCGAACTGAGAAGGGGAGGTTGGTCCGTACGTCAAATCGCAGCTGATACCCACCATGGATGCGAGCACGGTGCATCGGCTGTGCCGAAGATGTTTGGCACAACGAAATGTGATAAGATTGAGGGGTGCAGGGGCAGTCAGAGTGACGTCAGAACGCGTTGTTCGACGCATCCACCGACAAGCTGTACAAGTAACTGGTTCTGAAGCAGGTGCATGATACTCTGAATGTTCCCATGTCCAACCAGAACAATTTCCCGTCGTTTGGTCGCACGTGGTCTGCAATCACGGCGTCCGCTAAGAAGACTACTGCCATTGACCCCACAACATAGACAGCAATGTTTAGTATGGTGCCGGACTAGAGCGACGTTTGATGACTGAATGGCGAAATATCGTGTTCTCAGATGAATCTCGCTTTTGTTTATCCAGTGATAATCGCGTCATACGTGTGTGGCGTCGACATGGAGACAGAGCTAATCCGGCAGTAACTGTGGAACGTCCCACCACACAACTTGGCATAATGGTTTGAGGCGCAATTGCGTACAATTCCATATCACCTCTAGTTCGTATTCAGAGGGCACTAAACTTGGATAATGTGCTGCGGCCGGTGGCAATCCCTTACCTCCAAGGACTACCAAATGCAGTTTTTCAGCAGGACAACGCCCGACCACACAGTGCTCGCATCTGCCAACATGTTCTCCAAGGCACACAGACGCTTCCTTGGCCACCATACTCTCCTGACCTGTCACTAATCAAACATGTGTGGGATGTGATTGGACGCTGTTTGCAGACTCTGCCCCTGCCTCGCTCAGAAGACGAACTGTGGCAAATGGTTGAAAGGGAATGGAGAGCCATCCCTCTGGACACCATCCGCACCCTTATTGACTCTATGCCTAGACGTGTTTCTTCGTGTATCGCTGTCCGCGGTGGCCCTACACCCTACTGAGCCAACGCCGTTCTCGCTCTATATTCTGCCTATCATTTTGAAAATAAGATCATTTATTATTCCTTGCTGTTTCTGTCTTTTTTTCTAAATTTCATCACCTTCTGACTACTATTTCTTGGTGTTGCATTTTCAATGTCGGGCATTGTATATGTTATTAATATTACTGATTCCCTTTCTGTTTCATGTTTGTATTTCCTGAACCATAAAACAATTCGCAAGTAATGAGAAGGTAACTTTTCTTTTTGTAAATTTTATCATGCTGTGTATGGATAACTTCAATCGATTTTTTTTCTCGTTGAAAATGAATGTCCGTTATTCGGAGTATAAGCTATATTCAGAGTGAATAATACGGAAAAATCTATATGGGACTTGTACTCGAAGAAATTGGGGATGTCCGTTAAGGGGGGTTTCGCATAAATTTTGTTTTGTCATTTAATAACCATACTTTTTGATTTAGGCTTCAGTTATTTCTTTATTACTGTAGTCACATTTTAGATAACCCATGAAGAAATTTATTTTGTAACTCCCTTGGTACTGTTTGTCAGTCCGAAGTCCTCGGTCAGTCTCTTGCTGTATGAAAAACATAGTTAAAGTGAATTTCCCTGTATTTTTCTCTTAAGAAATTCCTCCCAAAGAGTAAGCATAATTTTTTTCAGAGTTTTTTCAGCATTTTTCATTTAAAAAAAAATGATTGGAAAATGTCAGGTTTTTGGAGAATCACCCTTATATCGTTAATGTTATTCGAATCTTGCAAACTTGAGATATTTTTAGTCTTTATAATTTATGATGAATGAGAAATAACTTTTAACTTTTTAAAATCTTTAAAATATATGTTTTTTTTAAATATATATAATTTGATCATGTTAGTCATTTTACTTGGTTTTTGCGTTTTTAGAGATCTAACTTTTGCCTCTCAGATCTGCTATTCCTGTTCGAAAATAAAGATACTGCCAATTAAAATTTAGGGCAGTTTTTTTAAGCGATTATGTGACATATGTTAGTCTGGCTCTGAGGTATAGATTTGTAACATTGGCTTGCAAAACTAATATCAGATTAGTAAAGTCAGACCAAACAACGTAAGAAGAAGCACAAATTTGTAAATTTTTAATAAGCTTTTGTCGGATGTCTTTTCATCCATAAGCTCATTATTTTTTGCATTGAAAAAGGCGTTCCCTGTAACGCCGAAACACGTGTCTGCTGTAATTTACAAATTTGTGCTTCTTCTTACGTTGTTTGGTCTGACTTTACTATTCTGCACAAAGGTATTTATTTATCTTAATATCAGATTAGCTTGAGAAGATTTTTACAACAAGACTAAAGACAAAAAGGTCTTTCTAAAAAAGTTCTAACCAATGCAAAGAACATGTAAATACTGTTCGAATTTTTATTCCTCATTCAAAGTTTTTCTTCTTACTAAAGTAACTTTAAAATATTGACGTGTAGGAAATAAAATGTTTAAATGTATCTGCTTCCGCCATGTATTATTTATAGCTCTTGGTTTAGACTCATAATTAATAACCATATATTCATAGCATGAAGAATGAACTCCCCTCTAAAACACTCTAAAAACCAACCAGGCGTATGTACCCTTTTAATACTCGCTGAGCTGGCGGGGAGAGTGGGCAGTATTCTGGCGTCATGGTTGAACATTTCAGAAATCTGGCAACTTATGAATCTATTGTCGGCACCATGAAAAACTAACGAATGTGAAAATTGGCAATCGCCAATTCAAGAGAGTCAAAACATTTTTTTTTCCCCATCTGACGAGTTTAATTATTTTCTATGTTTTATTTTTTATCGACAATTTTTACTATAAAACTATCGTTAGACGTAGTTCTTTTTGTGAACCACGGCAAGCCATCAAATTTGACAAACGCGATTCGCGATTTTTCACATTCGTTTGTTTAGCATGGTGCCGACGATATGTGTCAGCTTTGTTGAGTGCGCAAGTTTTCCTGCATGCATTTGCATATGTAATGCATGTATTTGCATTGGTTTTTCTTTTCTTTTCTTTTTTTTTTTTTTGCATACTTGTTGTTAATTACTTTTTAGCTTTTGTTATGCGAGTAGACACAAGGCAATCCGATTCCTGAACATGCGTACATGCATATTAGGGTAGTGACAAAAAAATATCGATTTTCGAATTTCTTCCGCGGCACAACCCAAAAATGTGCCAACGGACTAGAAAACATGATTTGCAAAGTTTTAAATTAATCCAATAATATTAACGCGTGCCTCAAAGGGGCTAAAGTTACGTTTAACAAAAAATCGTAATTTTTCCTCTTTAAAACCAAAATTTTGCATCCTAGAAATTTCGTCTTGCTCTTTGTTGATTTTAAATTATCCATTAAAAAGGCTTCATTTGGAAGTATTTTAAAAATTACATGCAACAAATTGCTGATTTAAAAAAAGGAGCTAAACAGTTAAGAAGAGAAAGCAAAGAGTTAAAATTTCAAAAAAGAAAGAAAATTATTGCATTTTATTACTTACATGGTTAAATTATACATCATTATAAGATAAATAAATAACTTTGTGCTGAACAGTAAAGTAAGACAAAACAACGTAGAAGAAGCACAAATTTGTAAATTACAGCAGACACGTGTTTCGGCGTTACAGGGAACGCCTTTTTCAATGCAAAAAATAGTGAGCTTATGGATGAAAAGACATCCATCCATAAGCTCACTATTTTTTGCATTGAAAAAGGCGTTCCCTGCAACGCCGAAACACGTGTCTGCTGTAATTTACAAATTTGTGCTTCTTCTACGTTGTTTTGTCTTACTTTACATCATTATGTTACTACTTTTCATTGACAAATTAAAGTGGTAATGACTTCGATATGGTGGATTTTGATCAATGTGGGAAAATGTGCCTACATTCAGACATAACTTGTAATAGAAACTGTCGTTAGTTAGAAATTAGTTTTACACCTCTTTCAACTGTGCCATGGACAACTCGTAAAGTGTTTACTCTCTTTTTCTTTTTAATGTAATACTGGCTTCCATACTATTAATCAAGATCTGTATTTAAAAACTCTGCATCGATTTCGAATCTCTTTAAAAAAATTAAATCTCTTACAAAGTTTGAGGAGAAATGAAAAAATCTACTTTTTTGTCCAATAAACTAAGTTTATTTCAGATACTTTTTTGTCCAATAAACTAAGCTTATTTCAGATTTGAGCTGTGCTTTTATATCCCTATCATCACAATCATTAATAAAAACCTCCTACTTCAAATATTAATTTTAAAGCCTTCTTTGTTTTAATCCTTTTTTTCTAAAGTATCATCAAAAAAATGAAATACAATCGCTTCTGAGTTCAGAGACCACAGATAGTTAATTATTTTAGGTAGTTCTGGCCTACATCATTTTCATAAATACTCTTGTATTGAACCAAAGGTTTTATTAACTGTAGATCTTATTTGGGGGACAAAGCTGGATCGCAAACAATTAATGATACTTTTCCGTAAATATTGATGATAAACAACCAAATATCGATTTTTTTCTAATGGGGGCTGCGTTCTAACGCTATTAAGTCTTTAGCAGACTTAGTGCGATCCTCCGATTCGGCATCCAGTCTTTCATGTGCCACCATTAAGGCGCAAGATGTCAATGGCACGGATAATTTGGACGCCCAGTTTCCAATAGATGGTGGCACCTGGGCTCTCTTTTGATGCGAAACTGCACTAGGAATTTAATTTAGCCGAGGGATATTCTAAGCCAAATGAATACCGCTTAATCATACGATATGGGCGCTGATGATTTTATGCATCTCGAAAACCCACCGACTGGCCACTCCAGGTCAGAACCTGGATCCAAAGGCGTAGAAAGCCAGCGCTAACCATCACGCCGCCCAAAGGTATCTTCAGTACCTTTTATCTCTAAATCCATTAAAGAAAGCTGATCTCTAGAAAGATATAATTTTAAAGAGTATATGAGGCAGCGAGGTAATTGACAAAATTAAAGTTTTGGAGACAATCATTACAACCAATAGAGGAACCTCTCCTCTGCTTACGGGCAAGAGATGGTACTAGTAGCTCTGGTAAGGGCTGTTATAAAGCATGATTTAGGAAAAAAAGTTCAATGAAAGCCTACTTAGGATCTAAACTTTAAACGCGTTTTATAAGAAACTTTGAAAAGTCCAATTACATCCCTTTACTTCTCACATGGCCTTTGTCATCCAACTGGTGTGATGAATAGCGCCAGGTACTCGAAAAGTAACGTTGCTTGGAGAAATACTCATTAAATAAGTTCAGCAAAGTTGAATAAATTCCTTGTGGTCATTCCCAGGCTGCTACTGTTTTTATTTTTCAAAAAGAAAGCTTGAAATGTCAGTAGGATTGCTTATTTTGTTTTAACCTTCTATACTTGCTTTGAATTGCTTCTTATCTATACCATTCATCCTGAAATTTTTGAAAAATATCTGATTGAGGACTAGTGAACGTATCTATTTTACAAATCAAAACTCCTTTTAAACCAACTTCTAACATACGGTACCGACATGCTAAATACAAAAACTTTTTCTGTAACAACTCTACTCACAAAACGCAGGTTTGCACTGCAGAAAAGGAGCCATAAAATGACTGTCATTTGAACGAAAGTCCCCGTCTAAGAACAGAGACCACTTTCCTGGGAATAGTAGTTTTTCCTTTCTCTAGGAGGGTCGAAAACCCTTAAGATTAGGCTATTATTTACCACCGAGGAGGAAAGGAACGTTCCGTATTTATGGCCTCTAAAGCTAATTTCAAAAGTGTTACACGCAGTTGTTTGTTTTAGCTTTGAGTTTTAAAGACATAACTATAGTACAGTGAAATCCTGTTGCAACGAACCTCGAATTACCCGAAATTTTGTATGTTGTAGCGAGGTTTTAGTTGTAATAGACATCAAATCAGGACTGAAAATTTCTTTCGTTGAAAAGGATATTTCGTTGTATCGGTGTTCGTTGTAACGGGATTTCACTGCTGTATTACTGATAATATTGCTCTTTTTGCTCTGATAACATTGTAAGGGGGGTTCACCCATTAACTAAAAGAACTAATACAATTTATATTATAATGATTCAATCTTTTTATGCGATTTTTGAGGATATTAGCTACGACCTGTCTTGAAAACTCCTGAATAAAATTCAATCAATTTTTAAAAAAGTTAAATGAACTTAGACTTAAAGAGAATAAAATTCCCCACAAAATGAGACCAGAACAAAGTTTCTAGAATGAATAGTTTTGGTTTTACAAATGAAAAACTACGATTTTTTGCTAAAAATTGCTATTTTTCATAACTTTAGCTTCTTTGCTGCACGTGTTAATATCGTGTAAATGACTTGGAACTTTGCAAATTACATTTTGCAGTCTCTTGGTACATTTTAGGAGAGTGCCGCAAAAGATTAGTTGAAAAAAATTTTCCCCTTGTACCGTGTGACCACCCTAATGCACACTATTCAGGTAATACACGTTATTTTATGTGTGAGAGAACAAAGGTATGCGTGTGGATGAATCTATATATATATAGGCAAGCCGTTTTCTTTCGGTACCGATTTCTCTTCTGTTTGTGAACCGATTTCCTTCATTCTTTTTCTATTCAGTAGCTATTGCCGAGTTTTAGTGTTATCAACAAAATTTTTTGAAATCGAACGCTAATTAACGGAGATATTAATTAAAAACGCATTTTCGTCCTAAATGGCTCTTTCTACGCGAACGGATGGTCCATTTTTTTCGAATTTGATATGGTTGGAAAGATTTTTAAAAAATACTCCTAACGACGAAGTTGTCGGGCGCCCAAGGTCCAATAACCTAAATCCACTAGAAAAAAAAGTTATAAGCGTTTTTTAGTTAGCGAAACTCAAAAATTTTATCTCTTTTCCCAAGTAGCACAAAAGTATAAATCGACATAGTACCGACATAGATCGATGTTTGAATCCCGATTAATAACGGAGACGGTTTTGAGAATATAGAATTATGTCGAAGTATATTTTTTCGTCGGTTTTTTTTAAAAAATCGTTTTTACTTCTTGTTTTGGTGTTTTTAACAAGTTAATATTATTTAAAAGCGTTTATTTAGTAATTTTCTTATGAATGCGCAATTGAGAAGATAATTAGAAAACTTTTTAAAATATCGAAAAACGTTTTTTAATGTCGAAAGAAAAATATTGTAACACTGACGTATTTTGACGTCAATCTATGCAATAAATCTTAACATGGTTTCTACACATAGAACTATGTCAAAATATGTTTTTGTTCGACATTATTTGAAATTTCATATTTAAGCTGTTTTAAATCAAGTGGAGAAAATAAATCAACTTCATAAACAAATGATTAAAAGGAAGTACTCTGAAACTGCACATATCGAAACAATGGAAAAAAGAAATACGTACCTCGATGCTTTTTTGCATGAATTTGATTTAAAGCGTCATTTTTACTATTTTTTCGTTGTTCGTAATCAATTTATTATTAGTAAAAGTGTCTTCATAATGATATTCTTATTTATATAAAATCAGGAACAAAACAGAAAAAATTGCAAACATCGAAAAGCGTTTTTGGCCCTATTTCGACGTAAATCTGTTCTATGAAAATCTATTCTGCGGCTGCATGCACATTCTGGATCCAGATGTCACGTGATGACCCTATTTCCTTTTTATGATTTGTGTTGACGGTTGAATTCCGATTGACGGATACGGGTCTTGAAATAGAGATATATGTCAAAGTATATTTTTTCGGCGCTTTCATTCAGAAATTCGTATTTTCATTTTGTTTTGACATTTTTAACAAGTTAGCCTCAATTAAAAGCGTTTATTTAGAGATATTCTTATGAATATGCAATTCAGGAGAAAAATAGAAAACATTTGCAAACACTGAAAAACGTCTTTTAATGTCGAACGAAAAATATTGAAATTCTGATGTACTTTGATGTCAATGTAATAATATGTCTTAACATGGTTTTCTAAACATAAAACTATGTCAAAACATGTTCTTGTTTCGAAAACATTTAAAATTCCATATTTAAGCTGATTTAAATCAAACTAGGAATATAAATATACTTTTCCTTTGGTAATATTTTCATTAACAAATGATTAAAAACAAAAACAAAAAAAATCCTGAAGTCCAGGTAGCACAACATACCGATCGATGTAGAAAAATTTGCAGCAAAAACAGAGATCTACATTTTCCCCCCCGACATCGATCTTCCGGAAAACGTAACACTTTTTGAAAATAGATCTATATTAGTCCTGAATGTAGATCTAGATTTTTTTCTTACGTCGATCTGTTTAAGCAAACCGCTTTTTTCCGACATAGATCTATATTAGTCTTGAATATAGATCTAGATTTTTTCCTAACGTCGATCTGTGTAAAAAATAGCTTTTTTCCGACATAGATCTATATTAGTCCTGAATATAGATCTAGATTTTTCCCCGACGTCGATCTTCCGGAAAACGTAACACTTTTTGAAAATAGATCTATATGTCCTGAATGTAGATCTAGATATTTTTCTTACGTCGATCTGTGTAAAAAAAAGCTTTTTCCCGACATAAATCTATATTAGTCCTGAATATAGATCTAGATTTTTTTTTCCTGCGTCGATCTATGTAAAAAAACCGCTTTTTTTCGCCAAAAAACTTTTTTTTTTTTTGCCCTCAAAACTTGTACGACTTCGTTTTTTTATTTTGCGTTATATATTTTTTTTGCGCCATCACGCCTGTGCGACTTCGTTCTTTCCCCTTGCGCTCGCAAACCTGAGCGCCATAAGTTTTTTTGCACCTTTTTTTTCCTTTCTTTTTTTTTTTTTTGCGTCCTCAATAATTTTTATTTTATTTTATTTGTGCCCTCGATTGTGTGGCTTTGGTTTTCTTTTCTTTTTTTTTTTCTTTTCTGTGCCCTCAAACCTGTGCGCCTTTGTTTCCTTTTTCGCCCTGAAACCTGTGCCCCTTTGGGGTTTTTTTTTAAATTATTTTTTTTTGCACCTTTAAACTTGATCTCCTTCGGTTTTTTCTTTTGCGCCCTTCAGCGTGTGTGCCTTGTCCCCTCCCCACTCTTAATTTTTTTCTTTTTTAATTTTATAATTATGTATTTTTTAACTTTATTTGAGTATTCGAACGTGTGCGCCTCCCTTTTTCTTTTTTGCGCTTTCAAACCTCTGCGCCTTCGTATTTATTTTCTTGATACGCCCTCAAACCTATGCGTTTTCGGTTTTTTCCTTCTTTTTAATTTTTTTAAAAATCTTATTTTATTTAAATATTTATTTTTGGGCCTTCAGAGTGATTTTTTTTTATTTTTTTTTTTTACTACCACTGCAGTCCTCGGCTGGAAATGACTGAGCTGGCGGTGTATTTCACGTATTTCTGCTTTAGCCCTGGCTAATGGGCGGTAATTTACTGATTATACCTTCGGGAGTCAAGGTTGGTGCCCTCTAGGGAGGACGCAGTCCTCCCTGAATATTAATAGTAAAAATTGCGAACATTAAAACGTGTCTTTGAATATTTTGGAAGACACATTGAAGATTGATGAAAATTTGCCTATCTTTAATTATCTTTTGGCTATCTTTTTAACTTTTTTTTGGTACTGTCAGCAGATGATGATTAAGGATTTTAGTTGAAATTATGGAGGGTTGCATTTAATTTATTCGGAACTTTAAGATTTAGCGGTTACTGAAATTTTAGAATCATTATTTTGACGAGAAATTTCACATTTTTTTTTTTTTTTTTAAAGCTTAACTGTTGAACACGCGTCACTTGCTGTAACTTTTATTTTCGAGTTAGACCGTGCAAAGCCGGGCACCGCAGCTAGTAAAAAATAAATCTGCCAGATGAAAGTTTTTGAGCTTTAGCTTGTCATGGTTTAGCAAACATCGAAATACGTCGAAGTCTGTTCTTGTTTTGACATTACTTTAATTTTTTATATTTTCATTACTGTTTTTGCTTTTTTAAATGTTATTAAGGCAGTGAGAAGCTTCGACGAGTAGGGAAATGAACCCTTTTTCATTGTGGTCCTCAAATCAGCTTTTAAACGTGGGGACAAAGTGTTAAAAATAGGGACATTCCACATCCTTCAGGGGTCAAGAGTGGACAATTACTCTCCCGACTTGAAGATACTAAATGTATTTACAGTTACAAAGCATGGTTTTTGCTGTTTTTAACATGATTTTCATTGAGAATATACTCTTTTTGTTCCCTCTTCCAGAAAATGTGAAATGATGGAGCTGGGACTCTCCCCATAAAATGGGGAAGATAAGTAGTCTAATTAATGGTCAATGTTCTGCAGATTCTAGAAGAAGTATTGACGCTTTTGATTTTGATATTTTTTTAATGGACAAATGCAGTTTTAGCAATAAAAAAAATGTAGTTTTTTTTTCTTTTGACTGTTTTTCTTTGACACCAAATTGTTCACATAAACTCGTAACCGTATTCGGACAATTACCGCGTCAATGAAAATGGTGGATAGATGGGTGTAATGATACATAATACCCCATCATAATATTTATTACTCTGGGATTTAATATGCATAAAAGTAAGTGAAACATTTTCTTCAATGTGAATATTTTTAACGGTTTCTTCTTGTTTGTTTTTATTTAGTTGTCTGTTAGCCGTTAGCGTGCATAGCTGTGCTTTTAATAGAGGTTAATTGTAACCTGTAATGTAGAGCACTTTTCAATTAATAATTATTAATATTTAGCAGCTAATTATATTTACTGCCAAAATTAAATTTCTTTCAGACTTCTAGTCTTAAGTAACGGTTCTTCCTGTCCTGTATATAATTGTGCATCAAGTGACTTCATTCTGACTTTCCTATTACATAGCTGAAACTATTAAGGTAAATTCTATGAGAATGTGACATAGATATCATTTTTTAAATTGAAACTAAATCAACTGTTTTTTGTTTTAGTTGATAAAAAATAAGTCAAATTTTAAGAAAATAACAAAATATGATAAAATAATTGCATAAATAATTATTTAGAATTAATCACTTGAAGACTTACTGAGAAACTGAAAATCTGTTATTTTAACCTCTAGTTTCATGTTCCTTGATGCATATAAATACCACATAGATTTTTTTAACAAGCATATTTATTTGAAAGATTGATTCATTTTCTTCTCAAAAATACCAAAATTTTAACAGGAAACCGTTTAATTAATTTGCTTTCTCTCCCAAACTTGGTATCCGACCCCAGTAATGTCTGTTACAATATGTTTTTAAACAACTTCGCATTCATGCTTAGCTTTTAAGGTTGCTATATTATTGTTATTTAGCTTTGTATTGGTTGTAGCTGTATTTTTTACTACTAAGATTTACTTACTACTAGATTTATAACCTTGAGTTTTACTGCTAAAAATTAGATTCCTTCAAACAAATATTCAGTCTTTATGTCAAGATTCTTTCTGTTGTGCTATGCTACAACAAAAATGTGCAACAAATGACATGATTTTGTTTCACTAATGTCATTTAGCCTAATTCTGTAAGCTAATAGTTTAGAGACGTACTGAGTATACTCGGCAACTGCAAGGTACTCAGCCAAATTTTGATCAGGTACTCCGCTAATACCGAGTAGTTGTAAAAAATTGAATATTGTTCAAAGCAGATTTTACAATTAGTAAAAAAGTACAAGTATATAATATACTGCAATCGTTTACAATTCAAATTTAAAAGTCAAATTTAAATTGTTAAATCTGTAAATCTTATATTTTAACGCCCAAAGTTAATGAAACTTATTTATTAAATTCGGCAAAAAAGGCAAGTACAGAAAATATGAAAATTTTATATTATTAATGGATTTTTGAAGCATTAAAATACCTTTTCTTAAAAAATAAAATTACATTAAAAGCACAAATGTGCAGGAACACTGCAAACACATGTTTTGGCATTACAAGAAATGCTTTTTTAATAGCACAAAACGTGAGCTTATGGATTTAAAGACGTACAAGTCTGATCTTTTTACATTCATTAGCTCACATTTTATGCACTGAAAAAGATGTTCCTTGTAATTCAGAAACATGTGTCTGCAGTGCTCCTGCACATCTGTGCTTTTAAGGTTGTTCCATTTGCTATTGAAATTTATTTACGTTTAGCAGACTAGAAGTATAGATTGATATAATGTGTTTTAATTCTAACTTGGTTAATCCTACCTTAATGTATTTGTTTATTTTTGGTTTAAAAAATAGCTTATTGGTAAAATTATTGACACAAACAAAATCTTTTCAGAAGTGCATAATTAAATTTCAGCTGGAATTTTGTTTTTAAAACTAATTGTGGACATGGAAGAATGAAGGTCTATAATACTATTCCAATGAGTTCAAAATTAATCACGTGTGTCGTGGTTCTTCTTAAAACATAATTGGTACTCGGCACGTCTCTCTAATAGTTGATACAAATAACAAAGCAATAGAGAATACTTTTCAAATTCTTTTTAGAAAAAGAACAAATGACCTGTGTACATGATAAGAATATTTTTCTTTTTTGATGGCAATATTTCTCTCAGACATGAAATATTATCTATTTATTTTCATTTCCTGGAATAGTTCTCTACTTAACTTTTTATTTTGTCTAGCAACAAATGCGAAACCTGTTTGCAGTTTGCTTAGAGCTAAATTATTTAAGCATGGAATACTAATCAAATTAGTAGGGCACCTGGCATATTCGTGAATATAACCTGAAGTAAAAGTTCGTCTTTCAGTGAGCCGTCACTGTTGGAACAATCATTGAACTCTTTGAGGTAGTGCATCTGTTTAGCAGCATGAAAGCAATTGCAAGTTCAACTATGCGCTAACTTTCTGTGGATGTGTAAAAATGCTATATTTCAGTGTGTGCCCAAAGTTGAGTGTTCAATTTGTACTGTGAATTATGACTGCATTATTTGTTTATTTACATATTTATTTCTCAGAGCAGGTTCTGTGTTAATTTGGTAACACGTAAATCGTTTGATCCTGAATAATGAGAAGATGCACAATTTCATGGAAACCCAAAGCACACTAGTTGACTTCAGACCTTGCATGACAGTTACTTTATTAAAGTCTGCTGCAAAGTCTGAATTTTGCTGGTGATAATGCTTTAATTGGAAGTTCACCTCTCAATGAGCTGGAAAAGTTAATATAATGCACCAACTTCCTGTGGACATCTCTGTTGGAATTCCAAACAGTTTGGAATACTCCAGGCATATTTCAAACCTTGGGTTGAGAGAGCATTTCCGACTCCATATTTGAGTCTTTCCGTTTCAACTGAACTAATTTTTCAAATCGTTCCCACTTGACCATCTCCGTTTTGGATAAAATTTTATAGAGGCATAGAGATGCCTTTGAAACTAACCTATGCAAATTTTCAGCTTCCTAGATCCAAATTCTGAGAGTTTAGGATCTCCGAAAAATATGATCCAAGATGGCGGATTAGCTTTTTGTGCCAAATTTCCAAGTTTTACACCAAGTTTACAGGAAATTTTATTACACAGGAAGCCTAAAATTTTAGGCGCTTAAAGTATGTTTGACTGTTAGTATATTCAAGTATTTTTGTGAATTTGAGCTCGTTAGATTTTGTGTAGCATGAGCATGAACTTGTGAAAAAGCGCGATGGGAAGTTTTTTGCCTGGATTTTAGGATGTCATAAAATCTAAACGATGGTGTTCTTTCAAATAAGGATAAAAAAATGAGCTTGAAATTATATCTGTCGTAATGAATTGCCATGTTCAATCTCAGATTACGGGACATTTTATAACACTGGAAGCCTACAATTTTAGAAGCTTTAAGTACTTTTGGTTGTCAACAGCTTCCAGTAATTTTGTGAATTTGAGTTCATTCATTTTTGTGTAGCACGTATGCAAAGTCTTGACAAAAAGCAGCAGAGAAACTTTTCCCTGGATTTTAGAATGTCATAAATTCTGAACAAAAATGGTTCAAATGCTCGAATATTGTAATTCTATTGTCAATAAGGACGTTTTTAATGGGTTGTAGTTGTAGAGCGTAAATATTGACTTTCTAAGAGATATTGGCATCCAAAGTGGCTATCAAAATAGTTTACATGAAGAATAACCTGTTTTTAATGCCCTGTAGCTCAAGTTTGTCATCTTGCATCTTCTTTTCGATGGTACCATGAAATAGAATATATTTTTTCCTATAAAAATACTTTTCTTTTCAATGGTGTTCTTTCAGATAAGTGGAAAAAAATGAGCCTAAAATACTATTTGTCGTTAGCGAGAAAGTATCGTTCTACAATAAATAAAGAATGGTGAATGCTGTGACAACCGGCTTATACGGATTTTGCGACTGTTATAAGTCAGAAATAATTTTTTATTAATCATTTAAAAAGATACTTTGCAAATGAAATACGATAAAAAAAAAGAAAATTATCTTGTTCTGTCTATTGTATCAGCTTCTTGAACAAAATCTTTTTCTGATTCTAACATATTTAATTTACAAAAGAAGTTTTTAAATGATTAATAAAAGAAACTATTTCTGACTTATAACAGTTGCAAAATCCCTATAAGTCGGTTGTCGCAGCATTCACAGTTCTTTTTTTTATTGTAGAACAGATTTTCTCGCTAACGACAAATAGCGTTTCAGGCTCCTTTTTTCCCACTTATCTGAAAGAACACCATCAAAAAGAAAAAATATGTTTTATCTCATGGTATCAACGAAAAGAAGATGCAAGGTGACAAACTTGAGCTATAGGGCATTAAAAACAGGCTATTCTTCATGTGAACTATTTTGATAGCCGCTTTAGATGTCAATATCTCTTAGAAAATCAATATTTATGCTCTGCAACTATAACCCATTAAAAAAATGCATATTGATAATAGAATTGCAAAGTTCAAGCATTTGAATAATTTCTGTTTAGAATTGATGACATTCTAAAATCCAGGAAAAAGTTTCTCTGCTGCGTTTTGTCAAGACTTTGCATATGTGCTACACAAAAGTTAATGAACTCAAATTCACAAAAATGCTAGAACGTGTTGACAACCAAAAGTACTTAAAGGTCCTAAAATTTTCTGGCTTCCAGTGTAATAAAATGTCCTGTAATCTGAGATTGAACATGGCAATTCGTTACGACAGATACAATTTCAAGCTTGTTTTTTATCCTCATTCGAAAGAACACCATCTAAGAAAAAACTTAATTTGAAAGGAGAAAAATGTGTTCTTTCTAATGGTATAGACGAAAAGAAGATGCGAGGTGACAAACTTGAACTACAGCGCTTTGAAAATGGGCTATTTTTCACTTGAACGGTTTTGATAGCCACTTTGAATCATATCTTTTAGAAAATAGATATTTAAGCTCTGTAGCTGTAACCTATTAAAAACAAGCACTTTTACAATGGAATCACTCAATACGAGCTTTTGAATTATTTTTGTTCAGATTTTACGACAACCTAAAATTCGGGAAAAAATTTTTCCCATCGCGCTTTTTCGTAAGTTCACGCGCAATGCTACACAAAATCTAACGAGCTCAAATTCACAAAAGTACTTGAATATACTTTTGGTCAAACATACTTTAAGCGCCTAAAATTTCATGCTTCCAGTGTAATAGAATTTCCTGTAAACTTGGTAATTAGGCACAAAAAGTTAATCCGCCATCTTGGATCACATTTTTCAGAGATCCTAGATCTTCAGGATTTGCATCTAGGAAGCTGAAAGTTTGCGTAGATTAGTTTCAAAGACATCTCTACTCCTGTATAAAATTTCATCCAAATCGGAGATGGTCGAGTGGGGACCCCTAGGTCACTTGACATGGAATGACTCATTTCTATATGATTTCGAGTCACCATGATGCATCTGACCCCTCTTTAGAGTACCGAAACAGTTAATTGAGACATCCTGTATAGCTAGCTGAGTTAAGTATGTTTATTTCATTCTTTATTTCAATAGTTTATTCATTTCTTATCTTTGTTTTAGTTTTTTGTCCATAGCAATCAACAAAATATTTGTTCCTTTTATGTATTTAAAAAAAACATGCAGAAGATTTTTTATGAATCTTAAACAGTTAAGGTATTTCAACATGTTTCAAATGTTTGGGATGTCGATGTTTTTGCTGATCTAATGAGCGAACTGCAATTTGTTCTATTATTAAAAACGAATTGTCGAAGATTCATTGATTACAAACTGGTATTGATATAGTTTTTAAAGCATAATTTGATGTTTTGTTTCAATTTGTTCTTTTAATTTTTTTTTTTTAACTTTTCTTGTTTTAATAATTAATATATAGTATTAGTAATTTCCATATTTTGCATGGAAATTACAAAATTTGAAAGGGTTCAGTTTTTGTTTTATTTATCATTTGTTTTTGACTTCAAATAAAAAATGTAATAAAAAAAGATTGTGAATACAAGAGTTAGGAAATTTAAACATGCCAACATTGAAAGAAAAAAAAAAAAAGCTCTTCAAATAATTGCTTACTCAGGCCTAGGAAGTAGTCTTTAAAGTATCTATTTTCATGTTGAAGTCTTAAATCTTTTTTTTTTTGCTCTGCAAAATTCTTATTTTAGTGTCTTTTTCAAACAATATTCAGAAGTTTGTTCAGAAAATGTGCAAATTACCTATCAGATTGCTTCTAGGTATCAGAAATGAGCCTCAAAAAGAGCAAGCTTGGTGAGCGGAATGTATCAGTTTGTTCAATAGTTCACATTCTCTTTTCATCATACTTAGAAAAAGTACTTCGTTTGTAAGCGGAATGCAGTAGTTAATTTACAGGTTTGGAGACGCATCGGAATGTATTTTTTGAGGGCTCCTTTGTCGATCACAGAACTATGTAAAACATTTATCATATGCTTGTATGAATCTCCTTTGGGGCCTCTCTTAATTGTGACATGGTAAATTTGCTACTGACAACGAATAGATTCTCCTTTAAGAAAGTTTTTCCTATTTTAGCAAGTCATTATTTTTTAACTATTTTTAAAAGGTGTTTTTCGTATTGTTGTAATGCCATGCACAATTTTTTAAGTAATTTGTAGCCCCTTAGGAAGTGGGGGGACCAGGCCTAGTTGGCCTGTGCGATCAGGCCCTGGGATTGGGGGGGGGGATTTCCACCCACCAACATTGCTATGCTTACTTCAGCGATGTTATGCTAACAATTTCGATTCTTTTGCTTCCTGCAATTTTGGAGTATGGAGTTATTTTATCATATGCTAGCCTAAGTTAATCTTTTTAATTTTAATATTTTATATAATTTTTAAATTCATTTTTGTTAGTTGTATATTTTTGGAGAAGTACAAAATGTGAAAGGAGTGAGCTTTTAAATGCTTAATTTTGAATTTGTTCAAAACTTAAAATGAAATACTTATTGAAAATCTTTTAAAAATGAAATAAACTAAAAAATGAAAATTCTCCATACATTGAAACATGTGATTCACAGGAAATTTCTTTCCCATTTCCATCCTGTTGCATCTTGCAAATACTTAAATAGTTTTCAAGTGGAAGAGATACTTCACCACTTGG
Organism: Uloborus diversus; assembly: GCF_026930045.1. Classification (NCBI taxonomy): domain Eukaryota; kingdom Metazoa; phylum Arthropoda; class Arachnida; order Araneae; family Uloboridae; genus Uloborus; species Uloborus diversus. The sequence continues at coordinate 32,027,918 of NC_072731.1, read as the reverse complement.
AGATGGTTTTTTTATATGAATTTTTTTAACATTTGTTACTTTTTAGTACTTGTATATTTTTTCTGTTAGAATAGTTGTTTACTTTCTCCTTTTGTTTTTAAATTAAAATACTATGTTTATTAACAAGTTCAAGATAGGATCATAAGTATAAAAGATACTTGACCATGCAAATACTGAAGTTGCCATTGCTTGATGGAAAATTGCTCACTGTATTTGAAATTTCAGTTACATTTGTGCCTTTAAAATATAGTTCATTTATTTTTTAGGAAGTTGTTTTATTGTGTACTAAGATGGAATAGCTCTTACAAAATAATTGCTTATTTCTTTTGTGAACTTGAACTTCATGTAATGATTAATTATTAACACTTACTTATTTCAGTACCAAACTGGAAGGTTAAGCAATTTTTTATTTGTTTTAACATGGAAATTAAGTATTTTATTTTTTAGATGATATAAATTCAAACAATTAAAGAATGCCAACATTGAAACATGCCCTTTGCATAAACTCGATTGTTGTGTTGAGATCCTTTTGCAGCCTGCCAGTGCATTTCATTTATTTTGAAATATGAAAATTCATATGTTTACTGAGAAAGGTTTTATACATTTGAAATTTCACCTATTAATACATTTTTTGTAGTTGCATATTTTCTGGGTAGTGCTAAATTTGAGGAATGAGCACTTTTTGTTTGATTTTTCTATTATCTCAAAGTAAAATGTTTGAGTAATAATTTTGAAATTAAATAAGAATTATAAAATGCGTTTAAACGTGCCAACATTGAATGTTTACTTCTCAATGGGTTGTTTACTGTGTTTGATATTTCAACCTTTTGTCTTGCTAGTGACTCAATTTTTTTAAATGCAGAAATTATTTTATCTTATTTATCTTTATGCTTAGAATGGCTTTTTTTTAGAAAAAACTTTAATTGTTTAATTATTGATTAATAAGCTGTTCGTAGTTATCTATTTTTCATAAGAATTAAATTTAAAAGGATTACATATTTAATTGTTTCATTTATCATTTGAAAAATAAATGTATTGAAAGCATTACAACAAATGAACAGCAAAATTTAACCTGGGCAGCATCCTTAGCTAATCTAAGGCATGCATGCTCCTTAGATAATTGCTTACTGTGTTTGAGGTGCAAATCCTTATTCCTCCTGCTATTTTTTTTCCTTATGTACCTACTAAGAATAGCATATTTTTATTACTTTTATTTTGAGTGAGAGCTATCAAATTTGAAATAAGCAGACAATTGTTTTGACTTTGATTATTTTTCAATTAAACAAATAGCTTATTGTGAAAAAATATTTTTAATAAGATATTTAAAATAAAATGAATTATTTCAGCATACTGACACTGAAAGACTATGCTTGATTGAAAGTTACTGCTGTGATTGAGGTTTCAATACCTTTCCTTTTCTGAATTTTTTTTAAATCTGGAAATTAGGGAATAAGTTGCTGAATTTTTGAGCTTTTTTAAAATTAAGGTAAAATGTTATTTAAAAGCATTTAAAATTTGAATGTAAGAGTAAAGTGTAATTGTGTGTGTGTATGTGTGAACACATGGTTTCCGAAAAAAAGCTTTCTGTGTTTCAGATTTTGACCTTCTACATGGAGTAAATTTTTCATTTCTTTTGAATTACAGAAATAACACTATATTATAATCTAGCTTTTCTAAATTTAAGAAAATAATAATGTTCAATGTTGTATAAATGTACGTACTTTTTGTGTGATGTTAATAAATATTTTTAAAAATTATTTGCTTTTTGTTTTTTTAGTTCCCATATCAAATTTTCCTGCAAATATTCGATCAATCCACATGACTTATTAACGCGTAGCTTATGCTTGGCCTGCACGTTTCCATTACAGGCTGTAAGAAAACGAAATATTCCATAGAGATGAAGTAGTATTATGTAACAACTTCAGAAAATCTGTAGAATCATGTCGGATTTGATTCGAAATTACCTTTATTTTGGAAGATATTTTATTTTTAAGAATTATTGAAAAGGGTCCAATGAAAAATTGTTTTAAACTTGTTATTCTGTAGAATCTGTAAATGATGTATTTAGTTTTGAAAAAGGCATGGGGGCAAACCCAAGTAACTTTCCGCAAGACACAGCTATTGGTTTAATTCAAACTAAAGGGAGTGGACCAATGGGAAATGCGCAAAAATATTTGCTCAAAAGGTAATTAACGTATGCAATTTCTAAAGCAGAGAAGGTTGTAATTTATCCTTCAAAGTTAACAGCCAAGGGGGACAATGGCATGTTTACCATGCCAAGTACGTTTGATGTCAACGAAGGAAGGAAGTCTAGATATGTCGGAAAAAGCGGGTTTTTTTTTACACAGATCGACGCAGGAAAAAGATCTATATTCAAAAAGTGTTACATTTTTTGGAAGATCGACGTAGGGAAACAATCTGGATTGAAATTCAGGACTAATATAGTTCTATGCCAGAAAAAAGCTATTTTTTACACAGATCGACGTTGGGAAAAAAATCTAGATTTATATTCAGGGCTAATATAGATCTATGTCGGAAAACTATTTTTTTTACACAGATCGACGTTTGGAAAAAAATCTAGATCTATATTCAAGTTTGATATAGATCTATGTCGGGAAAAAGCGGTTTTCTTATACAGATCGACGTAAGAAAAGAATCTAGATCTACATTCAGAACTAATATAGATCTATTTTCAAAAAGTGTTACGTTTTCTGGAAGATCGACGTCGGGGAAAAATCTAGATCTGTATTCAGGACTAATATAGATCTATGTCGAAAAGGAAGCTATTTTTTACACAGATCGATGTTAGGAAAAAATCTTGATCTATATTCAAGATTAATATAGATCTATGTCGGGAAAAAGCGGTTTTCTTAAACAGATCGACGTAAGAAAAAAATCTAGATCTACATTCAGGACTAATATAGATCTATTTTCAAAAAGTGTTACGTTTTCCGGAAGATCGACGTCGGGGAAAAATGTAAATTTATATTTTTGCTGCAAATTTTTCTGTGTCGATCGGTATGTTGTGCTACCTGGGTTCCATTGTTGAAATTCATTGTTGGAAGTGTGAAACATTAAGTTTGAATTCATATTTTAAACCGCTTTTTCTACACGAAAAATGCATTTTAAAGCTTAGAGTTTGGTATGGTTGGAAAGCTCGCGAAAAATACTTTGAAACTCGTTCTACCAGGTTTACCGCGCGAAATAGGAAACCCGCTAAGATGACTAGAAAATGAGCTAGAAGCAATCAAAAGTTAGTGAAAATTCATTTTTATTTGCTTTTCCACATGACATAGTTAGCGTGAAGAAATTGCTGGATAATATTGTGGTGTTGTCATTTCTCGCTTGAGCATCAAGAAATGAAAACTTGCATTTGTTTTTATTATTGAGGCTTTTTAGGTAACTACGAGCATTTAAAATATATTCATTTGGATTATGTTTTCGCGATTTTAATATTTAAAAAAAATCATTTTCCAAAGTGAGGGAGGACTTTTAATTTCTATAAAATCATCTTCTGGAAAAAAAAAAAAAACACACACACACACACACACACACAGCTCCCAATAATACCTGCATTTGCTATCACTACGAACAGTTTAGTTCATTCATTTGACTGTTGAACATTTTATATTTCTGACGGCAACGGTCATGCCTACTTTTACAAAGAATATTGTTTGTACAGAAGTTTTACGTATTAAAGGAGTTTCGCGGTATCATTTCATTCAGGAAGACTTCCAAAATTGTGAAATTGGCGAACTTTATCCAGTGTTGGAACCAATGCTACGGCAGGAAATATATTTATTTTGCATTCGTAAAAAAAAAAAAAAAAAAATAAATAAATAAAATCAATTTGAATTTTTGGCATCTTGAATTCAAATTATGTTTTTCGCAATCACGAGCGTGTGTGTTTGTGTAGGCGCATGTGTTTGGGTGCGTGGGTGCGTAAGTGTATGTATGCATGTGTGTGAGTGAATGTTGTGTACGTGCGTGTGCGTGTAGGTGTTCGTGTGTGTGTGTGTGTAGGCGTTCGTGTGTGTGTGTAGGCGTTCGTGTGTGTGTGTGTGTAGGCGTTCGTGTGTGTGTGTGTGTGTAGGCGTTCGTGTGTGTGTGTAGGCGTTCGTGTGTGTGTGTAGGCGTTCATGTGTGTGGGACATGGACGCCACCGCCCAGCAAAAGTGGATTTCCGGGGACAGTGCTCAGGACCAGCCGCGCCGCCGCCGGTGGACGGTAGTGCTGCAGGCCTGGTCCAAGCTGAAAAAGGCACGGACGCCAAAAACGGTCAAATGAAAGCAATAAGCAATCGTGATTGCTCAAAAAAAAAAAAAAAAAAGTAGAGAAATGTCAATTTGCAAGGAGCTGACTACGAATGAAGTCCCCCCCCCCCGTGACAAGGGGGAAGAAATAAATGACAAGTGAAACATAGCCATTTTTTGATAAGATCGTTTTTGAAAACAGTGTGACAAGTGGTAATGGGAAGAGGGGGTATGGTGAAGTGTGAAACTTTGTGACAGGGGAAATGGATCAAAAATTCTGAAAAGTGCATTAGTCAGTTATCCCCTAAACCGCGTAAAGAAATCACAAACACGATTTTTTCAATAAAATTGCACTATTATGGCGACGTACAGTGTTTTTGAATGGACAATTTTTAATGTAACAAGTAGGATTCGTTTACTGTTTGAAATTTTATATTTCTAAAGGCAGAGGTCAAGGCAACTTACTCAATGATATTAAACTTTTAAAAAGAAATATTTTTCATCTAAAAGTTTTATGTATAATCTGAGTTATGCAGCATCATTTCATTCGGGAAGATTTCGATAATTGGGAAATTGGTGCTCTTCACCTATTTGCGTCAATTTTTGGCACTAATTGCAGCGAGAGAAATGTTTTTTCTTTGCATACGAAAACAAAGAGTAGGGAAATGTATATTTGCTTACGGTTACAAAAAAATAGGGGCAGTCCATCAATGAAGTCTCGCTTTAAGGTGGGGTTCACGAAATAGTAACAGTTTGTGACAAGGGAGAGGAAAGAAATGACAAGAGGAACATACAGTGGGGAGAAGATGACAGCAACCCAAAAGTAACGTTATGAAATAACTACGTGACATGTGACTAAAGGAAAATGGGGTATGGTGAAGTGCGAAACTTTATGACAAAGGGGAAAGAGTGTCGAAAATGTTGAAAAGTGTGACATCAGTTATGCACCGCCCTTAACCATAAACAAATCACAAAGACGACCTTTAAAAAAAAAGAACTATTATTGCGACATCCAGTGTTTCCGAATGGATAGTTTCCACGAATAGAGTTTGTTCATTTGTTACTTGGAAATTTATATTTCTAATGACCAAGAAGCAACTTACTCAATAATAGTAGACGTTTTATAAGTAATATTGTTCATACAGAAGTTTTACGTATAAACTGAGTTTTGATGCTTCATTTCAAACGGGAAGATTTTGAAAATTGGATAATTGGTGATTTTTATCCATTGGCGTCAAATTTGTTGTTTCCAATGGCATCGCGAAAAATGTTTTTCCTTTGCATACGTAAACAAAGAGTAGAAAAATATCTATTTGAATAGGGTTAGCACAAAGCAACATGGTATCCAAAATAAAATTGTTCAAGCCAAGAATTTGATGACCACACAAATTTTCTCAATGGGATTGTTTCCTTCAATCAAAAGTGCTACTTTTAGTCACTGAAATTGATAGAATAAGCAAAAAAATAATAACGTGGAGCCAGAAAAAACTTTTATTTTCATAAGTTATTTTTTATTATTTTTTTTTAAAAGTCCGATTCTGGAAATAAGGTGCTGTCTTTATGACGTTTCAAGTGATGTACTTTGGCGCGCTGCTCCACTGTCGCTCTAAATGTTTACGCTATGATAATTTGCGCAATGCACTAATGGCATTGAATCGCTTTTGATGCAATGTGCAGAAGCGTAAAAAATGATTTTCAATCTGCTCACCGATTAAAATAATTGTTAAAAAACATTAATTTTTTTTTCAAATTATTTTTCAAAGTGCTAAAACCCAGGTTTTGAAGCATGCTCTTTCAAAACAAATACTTTTAAAATTTCAGAAACGACCCCATTACCGAAATATCCCCTTTCATCCATTTATTTTGAGATTAACAGACAAAAAGTAAAATTGGAATAAATTATTACTGTTTGGTATTGTGTGTACACATAAAAATTGTACGTTTCCCCCGATATGCAGTAAACATGAGTAAGAGTAGAAGTAAAAATGTTGGAAATAGTGAAATTCATTCAAGTTTTCTCAAATATTCATTTATAAATATGGTCGAATTTCGACCACTGGGCAAACACTAGTACAAATAAATGTGTGCGTTGATACGAATGCATGTATGCGTGATTATTGCCGTATGGACTTTGAAAGAGAAACCTTGTAAAACATCATTATTAGAGAACTTAAACCATGTAAATATTTTATTTCCTTGATCCATACAAAAAGTATATCCTTAGGAGATTCATTATTCGGAGATTAATTAACATAACGAATATATGTATTACATCAATTATTTAGCAGATAATATCTTTAAAGTCTTTGAGCTCTGTCACTTTAGAACTAGTCCATTTGTCAAGATCATTCATCTATCTGTTATTACTTCTGTAAAACAAAAAGAAGAGTAAAAATGGATGAGTTTGAAATAATTATGACATGTTTTATATATTTCATTGCTTTGTTAAAACAATAATTCGTTAAAACTCCGCAAGATATTGATGATTAAAACTGAGTAAAATATGAAAAAAAAAAGAAATCTAATTAATTTGGTTCAATTGTACGTTCTACAATTGAGGCAGTGAGAAACAAAAGGATGTAAGTGCCAAAACTAAAAATTCCGTGACAACTAGTGCAAATGTTAGGAGAACCTCTTTTCTTTTATGGGGCAAGATATGATACTGGTAGCTCTGATAGGTGCTGCTAGACAGTACGATTCAGGAAAAAAATCAATGAAAGCCTACCTAGGATCTGAACTTTGAACTCGTTTTGTTCAAAACTTTAAAAAATCCACTTACATATCTTTACTTCTCACTGTCTCATTTATGGTAAATAGCGTTGCACTTGTTCACGTGAACAGTCGGCACTGGTAAAACACATGTATTTTAGTTTAAATAGGGAGAGATAGTGTAAAATTTGGTGTTCCAGTTATTCAAAGTAGCGGGTAAATAAGAAAAGGCTTGTTTAGTACTTTACTCGCCTTCATACTTCGGTCGATTGCCAGAAGGTTACAATAACCCTAAAAAGTTCCATTTCCTCCATTATATTTCTTCCAAAATGTGATCGAACAATATTCAAGCATTTCTTCTACCTTTTTAAATTTGTTATTAAACTCATGGCCTCCTTGTCATTCAGTTATTAGTGACAGTACTGAAAAAAAATGATTTAGTGGAATGCACCAGTATGACGCGAAAAGAGGCAAAATTATAATTTAGGGCACTGAACGTTACGTTGAAGCTGCCTGTTACCTAATGTACTTACAAAAACAAAGTTGCAAAGAATCATTGACGAGGTTTGAAATCTCCAACTTTAAATATCCTCTCCTCCACACCATCGGGTTTTCTCCTGCATATACGTATAAACTGTTATTCCGGGCTTATTTTACTTTTATTTAACTTTATTTCATTTTGTATTAATTATTTGTTAAACGTTTTGCTACAATGTACCTTCGACGTCAGTGGCCATTTTCAACGCAACGTGAGAATGTGTGAAACTTGGACGGATTTTGTAGCATCAATGGAATTATCTTTATTTGAAAAATCACGACTGTTTACGAGACCATCTCTATAGAATCGAAGTGGTGGATTCCTCAGAATGCTCATTGTATGACTCTAAACAACCAATGACTTTAGAACTTTTAGAAAGTTGTATAGTGATATGAGAACCTTGTCAAAAAATATTAGAGAGCTCATGAACTGATGACTTAGGCGCTAATGTTCTTCATTTGTAAAAAATAAATTATTCGAACATTCAATTCACATTCATGGAACATTCAAGCTTACCAAGATAAAGCCATGTTTCTGGACTAAGATCTTAATTTTTCAAAAAAGACATTTACGTTACATTATTTTAGGATTATTCTCAAAGTTCTTCCCATCTAATTTTCGTGCATATTTAAATGCACGAAAACAATTATAAAATTATAATTAGCATTCCAAAGTGAAATTAGTTAGAAAATTAAGTTCGAAGCCACGAGGTACCTTCAAACATTTTTCCCATTGTATTGTACAACCATTTTCATTTGGTCCCTTAAAGTTATTGCCTTATAAAAAAAAATAAAAAAATAAATTAAAAAAAAAAAAAAACCTTGCTTTAATGAGTTTGAACCTCCGAACAATCTAAGGGATGAATACTGAAATATTTCTCTGAATTTGATGCAGTTTCAGGCAGCTGCCGCGCCTGTCTTTACCAATTAAACTGCAAGTAACTTAGCATTAAGCATGTACAATATCTTTTACCAACATCTAAGTTATCTGGGTATGAGTGTGAAAACATCCTGTTTCCAATCAAAATAATAATAATAAAAAAACCTTGCATTCACTATTAATTATTTTTCCTGTTTTCTTTGCATAAAAATTGAAATACTTTTATCACTTCTACATTTATTATGCCAGTTTCACACTTGGTATGACGTAAATACGATTTTTCTGATATTTTTCAGAATTTTTTTGTCTTTGGTTCTACAATTGATATCCTCTCGTGTTGCTTAACGGCATTTTTTATTTCATTACTGATTGAGCTACAATGGTATTAGACAGTAGCTAAATCTTGTCTTATAAGTATGTTGTTGTCGTCGTAATCAATGTGAAAATATCTACTCGACTAGTCTAAATCATACCCTGGTATTTTTATCATTACTTACATGATTAACACTATTACCTATTTATCTTCTTAGTACGGTTAATGAGAAAACATACAACACATAGAATTTTTAATAATAGTGTGAGAATTACTTCTTATCCATTTTTCGAATGATAATGATTTCACTGTGAACCCAAATATTATTTTTAAAATGTTCTGAGGTGCCATCCTTCTGTAGCCGTTGAGTTGTCACAATAAGTGCTCAATTTCTTGCCAGGAGGCAGCTCCGTATATTATTTTCCGAATTTTGCGTAATTATGCCTTTAATCGTATACCAAAATGTGTATCTTAAATAACAGAAAAAAAGCATTTTATATCTCCAGAAAAACTTACGTTGATTCACTTAGCTGATTTAAAAATGAATTTATTTGACCTCCGTTTACAAGTCCTCCTAAAAGAAAAAAAGGAATCAATAAAATAAAATTTGCTGATATACCAATTGAAAACCTGACAGTTATTGCTGCATTACAAAACAGTCAACAAAATAAAAGTAGAGCAAAAGCATCAGACCGACGATAAACAAGATTGCATGAAAGAGTCTCTGTGAGGATATCAACATGAAATGTTTCGAACTTTTGCAACAGCTTTTTTCTCTGTTATACTGCTAGTGCTAGGTACAGATCCCACTTATGCTTCTTCATTTTCAAAGACTGAAGCAAAAATGTTAGTTAATAGTTTTAGTCAGTATCGTGAAGCCTAAGTAATTTTAAGTGACATTTTATAAAGTATCTTCCACCTTCTCCGACGCTCATTTTAACTTGATACATGTTTTAAAACAAGCTGAGCAGAATCGGGACATTAGAAGGCAACGTACTAATGTGTTTTAGGGAGACATGAGCCCAATTTAAAATATGCCGTTTTTCTGTCTTCAATTCATGGTCGATGCGCAGGAAATTGAAAGTATATCCATTCCCCATTAAATCTCAGGCGAAGTGTTTCACACCGAATTCAATGCTTGAAAACTTGCATTGGAAACGATGGTTATACAATGTTTACAAAGTGTCAAGAGATCTCAACGGTTCTTTCAGCCTCCCGCGAAGAATGAAGTTGCCTGTTTCGTTACAGGACCACAGTTAAAGACGGCACTCAAATTTTCCAATTTCGCACTTGAATCAATCCCTAACATAGAGATTACTGCGATATTGTAAAAAGCTGAACTCCCGACGGTCTGCATTTAAGGCTTGTAAAACTAACTTGAAAAGCTCACCACACAGTTGTTTGTTTTAGCCATGGGTTATATAGTCAGAACCCCTGAACCATTGCATATATCCTTGTTTTTGCTTTCAAATCGCTCATAATGAATAGATATTTACATTCCACTGAAGGAATTAAAGTGGTTTTTACTTTATTTACTTAATATTTTAAAGCGACTTTGAGGGTGTCCGCTGCCAGCTGACTTGAAAAATACACAATACCACTCAATTATTTTTATCGAAAATGCAGATGCAATCAAAATTCAAGTCAACAAAATTTCGTATGAAATAAGACAATACCAAAGAATGAATAAGTTTTGTATTAGAGAGGGAAAAACTACAATTTTTTTTACCGAAAATCGCTGTTTTTCTCAACTTTACAGTTATTGAGATACAGGTTAATATTATCCGATTGAGCTAGAACTTTGCAAATCTCATTTTTAATCTATTGGCGCATTTTAAATGAATGCTGCGAGAAATAAAATGAAAGTTTTTTCATCATATACCTTTTGCTAACATCTGTATGACGGTTGTATCAATGTGCCTTGTGGTAATGCACGCACACACACACACACACACACACATTGATGACACCATCATGATGAAACTCGTCAAAATAGATGAAGGAACAGCGAAAATTCATTTTTTAGTCCCTTATACGTTTGCAAACATAAACAAGTAGAGACATCGTCAAGAAAAAAAAATCGTTTTCAGAAATGAAAAGCGAAATTTATGTTTGAACATGAGTGGTAGTTTTTTCGGGAAGACAATAATTCCTCTCCTTTGTACAAGGAAGCAAAATGTGCTCTAATGCAGTAAAATGTCATTGAAACAATACAAAAATGGTTTCTAATAAGGAATGAGTACCCCCAACTTAAATGCATTGGCGGCATCGGTTTTCCATGCTGTTTATTAAGTTTTCGAACACTGGAATAGGAAGCGAAGACTGACACATAGTAAGCCTTGTTCCTGCTCATCTAACGACCTTGAAGGATGATTTAAAGCAGCAACCTGTCTGCGAAGATAGTCCCAAAGATGTTCTATCGAATTCAGGTCCGGAGATGGAGCTGGCCATTCCATTTGTTCCAAACCGTGTTCCTCAAGATACTCCTCAGCAATCCAAGCTCGGTGAAGTCGTGCATTACCATCCATCAGAACAAAGGCATTACCAATAGCACCAGCATTTGGGCGGACATGAGGATCAAGACTGTCATCCCAACATCTCAAACCAGTCAGAGTTCCTCCATTAAACAAATGCAGGTCAGTGCGACCACCGAACGAGATCCCTGTCAAAACCATGATTCCACCACCTCTATACTTGTGTCTTTCAACAAGGTTGAATTGATGGTATCTAGTGCGCTGTTCCCTCCAGATCAGTAGATGCCCTGAATCACTCTCCAATGTAAATCTGGACTCATCTGGGAACAGCACAGGAGCCCATTGCTGCTGGGTCCAGGAAAAATGTTCTTTTGCCCAGCATAAGTGGGTCCTTTGCTGCGGTCCGTTGAGGGGACACACATAACTGGTCGTCTTGCAAAGAGACCTGCATTGTGAAGACAATTTCGCACCGTAGTAGCAGAGATTCTTCTTCCTGATGCTGCAAAGTGGTCTGCAACGAAATGCGGCACAATAGTGGTTCTTCTCCTTCGGATCAAAAGAACTAGAAAGCGTTCTTCTGCAAGTGTTGTAGCTCGTGGTCGGCCTAAAACAGGTCTTCTAGACACACAGAATCTTCGGATTGGTATTGATCCTAAAGTCGCTGAACAACATTACGAAACACATTGAGACGTCTAGCAGGAGCAGCCTGCGACATCCCATTTCCATCCATCCAACTGCCCGCCACCTTAACGATTGGATAATCGACGTCTCTGAAACATTTTCCAAACTCTATTGACTATTGCCACCGAAACTGCCTACAACAGTTGAAAATCAACGCAACTTACACACAAAAGTACGAAAGTTTGATATTTGCATTCTTTATCTCCCTCATAAATATATGTTCCTTTCTATTAAATAAAAGTGGTAGCTATCGTTTTTTCACAAGTGGTTTTAAAGTTTGTTAGTATCATTCATGCAAGCTATACATTTTATTGTTACTGCCATTTTTTATATGGTGAGCTTCAAAAAACATGTTGTACCTTAACTTTTTGAGGTCAGTGTACTTCCACCTCGGAATGCGTGATATTTGGCAATGTTCTGGAGCCGATAACATGTGCCTTCTTCTCTTCAGACCCTTACACACCTGTCATCAGGTTGAAGAGCAAATCTTGACACTGTTCTGTAAACATAACATTGCCCCAATCAGACACAGTCCAACTGACATGTTGGCGGTACCACTTTAATCGCGGTCCTCGGGATTGGACAGAGACAGGATCACAAACTCGTAGTACCCGGGCATACAGCTCAATCATGTGTAGCTTTCGAAGCAGATATCGTCTTATCAGTGGCCACTGCAGCCATAGATGTCACATGTGTGGGATCGCTCTTCGGTTCCGATTCAACAGCATTATATCGATCTTCCGTGAAGTTCGTAACCCTTGGGAGACTGGTCACAGGTCTTCAGACAATTGTTTGGCTAGTTAGAAACTATTTCCATGATCGTGAAATGACTGAGTGAAAAGTGCCGAAGAAAAGAGCAACATCTTGATTGATTGTCCTGCTCCAATGTGTCCGAAGGCATGAATCGCTAAGAATCTTCATTTGTGTTCTGAAAGCCATTTAAACACGTCTGCTTTGAAAACTAAACACCTTTTATCGGAGCTTACAAGCTTCTCCTCTGACCCTTCATAATGCTGCCTTCTTATACGACTACCTTTTTTGCACTTTTCTTGTCACGAAACCATGGTTGACTGTTCTCTAGCTTATTTGCATACGTGCTGTACCACCATCTACTACTAATATCTACCACTGCTACGAGTTAAGGCCTCTCTAATTTGGATTGGCTTCCGGAAATTTACAATTTCCTCTCCGTGCTTAACTTTTGGTAATGAGTGTAGATAAATTTAGGACTCACTCAACGGGGACTACTTTGTTCGGAAAATTGCGCGACGCATCTCAGCAGTTTGCAGGAATAAATATTACTGCAAACTGCTGAAATGCGTCTTTATTTCGTTTTACTTTAAACCGGCAGTTTTCAACATGGACCCTGGCTCCCGTTGGTCTTCAAAGAGTCCATTTCAAGGAAAGAAAAACATATGGGTACCTGAGATGCAAATGAGGGTACACTAGCCGGGATCTAATTTAAATATAGTTATTCCTAATATACAGGGTGTCTTAAAAGGTTGTTTACAAACTTAACATGCTGGTCTGTCATATGATGATGAACAAGATTTACACAGTAACATACGTTCGCAAACACAATGCTGGCACACTACATGCACACAAATTCAGACATTAACAGATGCACAACATGTCACATATTTATTAAACTAAGACGATTTTACACAGCATTTTAGTTTTCAAGGAAGACTTTTAGCTGTTGTTGAAATTTTCTGCCTTTAACTGTCCTACACGCGTCGCAACGACAAAGTAGCAACCGTCGTAAAAACGATCCATTCTGACAAGAATTCACCAATCGCTGCGTTGTCGTTGCAGAGTGATTATCGGAGCTGGCGGGACGCAAATTTTAACAACTGCTTTAAGTTTTCCTTAAAAACTAAAATGTTGTGTAAAATCGTCTTTGTGTAATAGATATGCGACATGTTGTGCATACGTTAGTGTCTGATTTTGTGTGCATGTAGTGCGCCAGCATTGCGTTTGCGAACACATGTTGCTATGTAAATCTTGTTCATTATCATATGACAGACCAGTATGTTAAGTTTGCAAACGACCTTTTGGGACACCCTGTATAGGCATTCTATAAGAAGTGTACGAAAGTGTACGAATCGTAAATACTTCTTTATATAATGTGAATATAAGTTTTTTCACGACAGAAAAATGAACTCCTTCGAAATAAGTTTTAAAATGAAAATAAAAATTGACTCTGTTTCTGCGGAACGTTCCCTTTTCTCTGTATTCAATATTTACTTGTGCCCTAATATGCAATTTCGTTCCTGAAAAAATACTGCATTGACGACGGAGAAGATATAGATTTAGATTTAGAGTTAGCTAAAAAATGGCCAAACACACACACACACACACATACACACACACACAATCTTTTATTGCTCATTTCCAAACTTCAAACTAATTTCTGAAACGAGGAAAAAAGTTTCACCACGCTATAGCACGATTGTTTAAAAAATTGAGAACAGTTTAAGGCATGCACACTGACCTAAAGTCAAAACAAAACTTTAACTGTATTCTTTGTGTGTTTGTGTCAGATTTCTATAGATTTCGCTTTTATCTGTTGATTTTGGAATACTTTGGTAGAAACTTAACAATTCAACTCTCTGTTTTTAAGCAATCGAATGTAGATATTACATTACTTAATTAATTTTGGAACTAGTCCTAAGCGGGGAGTCCACGAAAAACAGAAAAAAATCCCTAAATGTGTTCCCGGGATAATAATGTTTGAGAACCACGGCTTTAAACGTCGACGGTATGACATCCAAATACCGAAAACAAAGTTATGAGTGAGATGGAACCTTGCTAATTTCGCTTACCTTACATGCCGAATAATGCTTCAATTATTCATGTTATCGACGTTCTTCAAACTCCTAAAAGCGAGAACTTGACTTTTTCATTCTAGCTAATATTAGGATCTTTTTCAGGTTCGAATACCTTAAATTTGAATTTTTACTAAATAACCAGTTGAAATTTTAATGGAAATCTTTAAATAGGTCGTTTTCAGTTTCATTTCTAAATGCAAAAAGTAACACTAAAGATCTCCGGAAAAGTAATTTAAATGCTAAATAATTTCGAATTGACATCATACGTAGTGAACTAAAGCTGTCTGTTTGCATTCAAAAAAACAAAAACCTTTACACACGTGACCTATAAAAAAATAATTTTTTGTTTCTATAATTAAGTTTTAAACCGAAATAAATTCTGATGTTCTGTGAATTACTTCGGTAAAAGTATCAAAAACGTATGTAAACAACGAGTTTTTTTGAATTTTGATAAGTTACTCTTTGTTGTAGCATTTTTATTTTTAACTAGCGGTACTCGCACGGCTTTGCCCGTAGTAGAAAAAATTAATGGATCATTTGGTTCGTCTGTATAATTACAAATAATGGATGATGGATTTCTCGCAAATTTGCCATGGTAATTTGCTCGCCCATGGTAGCATAGGGTAGTTGACTCATCCACGTTGTGATAATTTACTCGACCTTGTTATGATAATTTATTCGTCCATGTTATGATAATTTGCTCAATAAAATGTTCTTAAAGTTGGAATAGAAACAGGAAAAATCGAATTTTTGAAAAAACGCTTCGAGGTGCTCATCCCTATGCTACGAACAAATTTTATGCCAAATTTCACGAAAATTGGCCTAACGGTCTAGGCACTATGCGCGTAACAGACATCCAAATATCCAGAGATCCAGACATACAGACTTTCAGCTTTATTATTAGTAAAGGAGAAATCATTTTGTTGCTAGATTAAAAAGGAGTTTTAAACAGTTTGAACAAAAGGGGCTTTATAAAACGCTGTAAACGTTGTTTGTTCTTTTGCAAAGTTATAAAGTTATTTTTTAATTCATCATGAGAAATGGTTGTTTATTGCTAAATAAAACTTTTCGTTTCGGTCACCTACCTATATTTAATCCAGTGCCAGAACTCAGCCCTTGATTGTAATTCACTGCAAAAAGAAAAAAATAATAATAAGTAAATAAAGAATAATAATAATAATGAAAAGAAATTAACTATTTAAACATTGTGGACAAGTCATTTGAAAAAAAAAATGTAAAGGACAGAACAAAACCGACAACATGAACTCAGAAATCACTAATGAAAATGTTTTGAATTTGAAAATTCTTAAATGGCTTTTAACCTTCAGAACATTTACATCTTACATTAAATTAACTACCAAATGGCACGACCTTGAGAGTTACGGATCTGGAAGAAATTCTGGATTTAGTTCAATTCCCACTAGATATGAGCCCCGGCAAAACGGTTTGACTGCATCGGCCCTATTTTGGCAGTAACGGGTATCCAAAGTTTATAGTTTAGTTCCCGAAAAGCAATGGTCCTTTCCCTGGAAATTAACCTTGTTTTACTTTTTTCTTGATATTACATTGCATTATCACCCAACTGTATGCATTAACAGTATATAATAATTTCCACCTACCCTATGTTGTACTAACAAGAGAAGAAACAGATGTTAGGAAAGTAAATATTGTGCCAAATTTCAAATTCTAAAGAAAACGCTATTACGGTTCCATGGTCAAACAAGCAAATTTGGACCGTCCTTGCAGCTGAACTAAAGCATATGCACATGCTATTTTACCGTGGCTCATATCTAGTACGAATTGACCTTAATCCAGAAGTTTATAAAAATTTGTGACGCTCAAGATTTCGCAATCTGAACTAGGGTAGAACGGGGGATTGCCGCCACCTGGGGAAATGCCTCCACCCCTGATATTCAATCAAGGAAACCGAATAGCCGGCCTGAAAGTTCCTGACCTGTAGTGAACGATGCTGCAACGAATGCCTCAAGTTGATGGACTCCAATGGCAGCCATTGCGAGCGTTGTTTTTTTCTTATAGTGACAAACGTTGTTTTGAAGAAGTTTGATCTTATTTTTCCATTTTGAATAAGTTGAGGTATGTAGCATTAGATGCTACAATGGCTGCATTTGCTATGATCAACCTTTACCTAGATATTTTAGCCTATAGTTTAATCAAGAATATTGATCACTTCCGTTTATTTTGATGTCTTTAAATCTACATTTCTTTCCATCTTGTCGGATCGGGGTTATGACGTCACCTCTCCGGGGGTGATTCCGCCATGGTGACGGCATTACACCCTGGAAGCGTTTTTCCGGCTGTATAGGTCAAAAGCAATTTTTTATGAAGAAAATAATCTTGTAAATCCGATCAATGCGTCTGAAGGTGAGTTACTGGACGTAGCACCTTGCTCATGAAAGACGTTCAGGAAGTGCCTCAAAAAACGTTTCTTCATTCGGTTGAAAAGTTTTCACCAATTCCAAAATTGGCAACAGAAAGGGTAGAGGAAAGTTCTAAAAGAAATGGCCACTGGTCAATTCTAACGGGAACTCCAATGAAGGCAGTTTTGGAAGAAACAGTAGCTGAAAGAAAAGAAAAGATATAGAAAAAGAAACAAGCCGAAAGAAAATTTGCAGAAAAGGTTTTGGGACTAATCATCAAAACTGAATCCAAGGCAAAGAAAGAGAAATCAGTGACAACACGGCGAAGGAAAATAAATAAATCTGTTAAGAAAAGGGGCAAGCCACTTTTTAGTTTTGAAAACTCTTCAAGTGATCCAAACGTTCAACTTTGTGCTATGTGGAACGAACGAACTGTGATGCAGATGCACTTGCTGTGGCAAGTGGGTTCATTCAGAGCGTAGCGATGCTGAAACAGCTAAAAACTACATTTGTGATTTTTGTAAATTTAAGAAAATCATAAAAGTATTATTTCTTTTTCTTTTCAACCTAAAATGGTTAAGGTAGGTTCATCGTAGCTTAAATCGTGTCAATATGTCAAAATAAGCAAATTCTCACGTAATGGAGATTTTTTTTTTCTATGCAGAAGAAAGTAATCGAATGATGATTATTTTTCATCTTTATCATTTGACTCTTAGATCGTTATAATTTTGTCTTTTAGTCATAAATAATAATGGGGTTCCTTTAAGTAAAAGCAAATCATTAAGGGCTCCGTGACCTAAAACGTTTGGGAACCGCTGGCCTAAAACATACTAATAAAATTGATATCGTTGAAAGAAATACTTATATATATATATATATATATATATATATATATATATATATATATATATATATATATATATATATATATATATATATTAATAGGAAATACTTTCACGAAAATGTTTAAAATTATAGTACATAGTAAGTAAACTTATTGCTGAAATTAACAGCATGTTCCAAGCTATTTACGATGAAGGATGATCAAAAAATGGTTTTTATTTCATAAATTTGTTCCTGTTTCCTTAAATGCATGGGTAATTTAATTTTTACTGAAACATGTCTGCTGAAAGTATACGCTTTCTGTGACAAAAGTTGGAACAATTGATCTTCTATTTCTCGAGAAATTCTTTATGATGTGAACTTTTGCTAGTGATGCAGTTTTTTGTCTGCTACTGTATAAACTACATTTGTGATTTTTGTAAATTTTAAGAAAATTATAAAAATATCATTTTATTTGCTTTTCAACCTAAAATGGTTAAGGTAGGTTCATCGCAGCTTAAATCGTGTCAATATCTCAAAATAAGGGGTTTTTTGTCTGCTACTGTATAAACACATAGCGGGACTTACAACAATTTATACGGATTTCTAACATGGTTTGAACTCTTGAGGAAATTTTCATCTGTATAGATTCCTAACAGTTTAACAGTTGAAAATCTAGTAAAATTCAATTTTGTTTAGGATCTGGAAGGTAAACATTATTAAATACTTTCTTTTCTCGTCATTAGAGATCGAGAGACATACAGGAATGCAGAGAGGAGGTGTTTGATGGTTACCCTTTCAGAACCTCAGCTTTAACACACATTGCTAGTTCTAAGCAAAGGTCACATTACTGTTATGATCGCTTCCTCTCCCCTCAGAAATTTATTCCTAGCTGCCCCAGGAAGAAATATTCACCTCGTTCTCTCAATTTTCGTTAAAACGTCAAATCAGTAACTCAGAGCTTGACTGACGTAAGTCCAAAAATTGCGATTTTCCGATGAAAAATGCATTGTATGTAGAAGCCTATTCCGCATCAAGTCATGTGAACGTAATTCTTTCAAACAAAAAAAAAATCCTTTTCAATTTTTTACCGGCGTTAAAAGAGCGTGCGTCCCATCCTTTGCATGTGCCAAAAAAAAAAAAAAAATCCTTTTTTCCTGTAAAATTACCATAATGTGACTTACGTCCTTCTAGCTCTGAGGTGCAGAAATATTACTTGCAGAATTCTTATATTTCACCTCACAGTTCAAGAAAAATAAAAAAAATGAATTCATTAAAAGTAATGATAAGCATAAAATGTTGATTCAATGAAGAGAATGCTGTGATAAATAGAAAAATGTTATGCCTTTCCTTACGAGTTTGAAACGATAATGCCATAGAAGAGTATTATTTTACAAACACTTGCTTTTATTGAACTATGGTGGAGATAAAGCAAAATCTAGTGAGAAATGCGCTTTTTTTCTTAACACATCATTTTGAATCACTTACGCAGTCCACCGTTATCATAACTGGTCCACTGTTGCTGTTGTCCGTTGTTGTCATAACTGCTCCACTGTTGTTGATAACTGTTGTCATAATTGCTCGACTGTTGTTGATTACTGCTGTCATAATTGGAAAACTGTTGTTGATTACTGTTGTCATAATTGGAAAACTGTTGTTGATTACCGTTGTCATAATCGTTCCACTGTTGTTGTCCATCGCCGGCATAGTAATTGTCTGCAACGAAGAAGAATGAAGTTAATAATGTCCACCATGTCGACGGATCACTTTAAAAACCTGAACGAGATGTCGTTACTACACACACACAAAAAAAAAAAAAAACTTATTTGAAAAATACTTTAAAGACCCAAATTCTTAATGTATCGGCACACATAAATCTTTTTGAAGTTTTGATTTCGCAAATTTTTATGCATCAAGGTGAACGGATAAATTTTTAGCGGCTTTTGTGTAAACTACGAAAGCTAACAAAAGCCCGGATACGGGTGGCATTTTCCCATAAGGGAAACTGCGGATATTTGCGACAGGGGTTTTTACCCCCAAACGGTGGTTTGGGTGTAAAAACACAATTTCTTCCACTTGGCTGAGCCATTGGCTCCGCTGCACCGATCCACAAAGCTGGATTGGCCGTGCAGGTAAGGATGATTTACCCTTTAAGCGTTGGTCAGCTGGATCCCCAAACCTATCTCCTGTGATTTTTTTATGAGGTTTCATCAAAGACAGTGCTTATACACCACCTTTGTTTACAACATTGTAAAAACTGAAAGATCGCACATGTGCAGCATGACGAAAAATTGAGAGTTGATACTCCAAAATGTATGTTACAGATGTGCATCGCGTTAAGAAAGGCGCACACATCAAACATTTGTGGGTTAAAAAAAAACTATCACAGTTAATCTTTATTTTTATGTATCGTTTATAGAGATAAGTGAAATAGTTTATGAAATATAATTTTTTAAAACCTGGATATTCTTTTATGCTAACCCTGTACTTATTCTAAGGGAGTTGGTTGTTGTTTATTGGTAGTTATTTGTTGAGAAAAAGTAAACTTACTTTGTTGGTATGCTGGTGGCGACTGTCTAGGCATGCAGACGACAATTTCTGCAATAGATACACGGAAATTAACACTATAAAGATGCATAAAAAATAATATAGCAACAACTTGATTTTGTGAGGGAAAACATTCATTGAGAGCATAACAATTTGTAGATGTTTACTGAGGACCCGACAGACATTGTTTTGTTCAAATTTTGTAAATTGAAAAGTTGAAAATTTTTAATAAACTTTCAAGTGTTTAAACCGTTTTGCTGAAAAAAAAAATAAAAAAAAAGAAAATGTTTTAAACGACTTTGTGTCAGAATGCGTATTTTTATTACAACTTGATTTATCTAAGGCCCACTGAGCAGTTGTTTCATTACTGTTTGACCACGGATTGTATGTAATTGGGCAATCTGCCAAGTAAAGACGATTCCATCTGATTGAATCTAAGAGGGGAGAAGGGAAAATAACGATGAGATTTTTATGCACGCGTTTCATAATGTCACTAGTATCTTATTCATTTATTGCATTCTCAAAAATAAAATAAGGCTAAACAAAAATTGTTACCATGGAAACAACAAAAAGAAAATAAAATATTTTCATTTCGTTCAGGAACGTAAAAGCAAAATGGTAAGCTCAAAAATGTGTTGTGAATAAATAAATCAATCAATTTTTGCCGTGAGAATATGGATCGAATGTACTTTAGATGTAAAAAATGTTGCTGTAAGCAAATTTTCATTTTTACAAAACTAAGGTCAAATTATTGAGAGGTAAAAGTACACATCTAAAACAAACCAACTAACATCCCTGTAAACTAATAGATACGTCCATTTCCGCCAATAAACCGGATATTAGCCTTTCCATGTAATCGATAGTCAAACAGTAACTATTCTTTTTGCGCGTAACTTGAAAGATCTTCATAGATTGCAAGCTATGCTCCCTTGGCCATACACAAAGGACAAAAATCATCCTCAGACATTAAGTGTAAAAAACTAACTACCCATCTAGAACAAACGGGAAATCCCACTGCAACGTCCCTTAGATGAAAAAGAATAAAGTTATCGAAAAGCTATCGCTTAAAAAAATGGTAAAGGTAAAAACAGTTCCCTGAATATGCAAAATCCCCCTCGTCCCATCTCAATGTAAAATAAACATTCTTGAACTAAATGACTAAACACTCTTTAAAAACCAAAAACAATTCTTTGCAATTTAAAATATTTCGCCAAATAAACAAAAAATACAATAAATTACATTTACAGTAGCTTTAAAATGTAAACGAATAATCACGTAACTCTATTGTTCATGGCCAAGTCGGCAAGCCACCACGTTTCTGTAATCAAGCCAATCAGTGAGCGAGCTCCGATTGATTAGCGGTCCGATCTTCTGAACGAAAATTTTTTAAACTTCATATATTGCCTAATTTGTTATTTCCACCAAAGATAAAAATCTTCCACTGCACTGGTCTGTTGTGTACAGAACTACCTGTTGTAATTTATCTGGAGGAGAATAAGATTTGTTTCGACTTTAAATTCCACGATCTTTTCCTTTAATAATGTACTGATTAGTTTGATAATCTTTAAAGTTTTCTTGCCGTTGGTGCCGAAACTCAGTTGGATTTGAGCAGAGAAACAAATGTTGCTACGTACGGTACTTCCTGATCATTTGTTTAGGGAAACCTAGAGCCGCTATATAGATAGACCGACGCATCAGATTAAGTTTAGCCATTTTGGATCGGATTTTTCATTGTTGCACTGCTGGGGTTACCACAGCAAAGTTTCGGATTTCGCCAAATTCGCCGAAACAACTTAAATACACAGAAAAATTTTGATCAAAATCGGTCCAGCCGTTTAAAGCCTCATGGTTGCTACGTCACGTATGACAGGTCTATTTCATTTTTTTTTCTTTTATTTTTTAAATTTTTAGTGTTTTACGTTTGGCAACGGGGTTTGCTGATTTGTAGTTTTAAAATAATGGTCGAGTACGCTTGGTGTGCAAAGTTTTAATAGCGAAAATAAATGTCTCGTTGAAAATAGCCTAATATTAATGATTATTTTGACTGATCAATCATTACAACGCCTGTGTTATTTATTTGGGTGATGATATCACCAGTTTAGAAAGCGTTTTCACGTAACTTCCGCACAGAAGAAATATATATATTAAAATTACTGTCAAACCACAGTCGATCATTTTCAAGATTACTTTGTATAATAAAAAAAAAAAAAATCAAACTCACCATCCACACTGCAATATCCATTTGAGGTTTGGTAGTCTATAAAAGAAAAAAAAAAAGCTTTGAGAACTACCTTATTAACATACAATTGAAGTAAAAAATCCTCAAAAGAAATTTATTTATCATTCAATAAAAAGAAAATTCATAAAAAAAAAGTTTTTTTTTTTTTTTTTTTGCAACGGGAAAGGATTTTTAGTAATACAAAATAAAAAGCCAATATTATTGTAAAGTGACCAGTTTTACTTAGTTTTCCAAGTATTTCGGAGCAATAACTATATCACCAAGCTTTTAATTGTATCACCAAGTTTTGGGTCGCCATTGAATCACATTAAAGTTTTCTATTTTTGGAAAATGAAGCTGTGTAATAAAACACTTAGCATATGCTCGAAATAAATTAGGGGTGTAATTAGCGTTTTCTTGCTCACTCTATGGCACTAGTTTAATGAACTTTTGTTCTTATACACGTTTCGACAGTTTTGTGCAATTTTAGGTAGCAGCCACTAAGGAAAACATCACTTGTTTTTAAATTTAAGAGTAAAATTTTCTAACTTTTTCTTTTGTGTGTGTAGGAAAGAGTGTAAAAAGTGTTGCTAGTACATAAATACACACACCTTTTCTTTCAAAGTATTAAAACATGTTATTTAATACACATGAAAGAAAATAGTGTGGGGTCCACATTAGATTTTTTTAAAAGAAGCCAACATACCAAGTAATTAGCTGAAACAATTTTTTTTCGCTCTAATGGGGCTCCATTAGGCTATTTAGCCTTTTGTGGAACTAGTGCGATCCCCCGATATGGCATCCAGTCTTTCATTTGCCACCATTAAAGCGCTGATGTCAATGACGCAGATAATTTTGACGCCCAGTCTCCCACCAGATGGAGGCACTCGGGCTCTCTTTCATGCAAAACTGCCCTAGGCATTTAATTTGCCATACATGCCGCTTAAGTATTAAAATGCAAGAAATTAATTTTATTTAACAGGACCATCGCTACAGGGCGCCATGCCTATACATGTTTAAACCGTTTTTATCTCGATTTACAATCGACGAGTTAATGGATGAACTAAAAAAATAATCACATATAGTGCATCGGTACTGCAGACCATAAAGATATACTTAAAGTTAAAAAACGGAAGAAGATATTAAATACCTTGTGAAGAACTGGAGCTATCATAATCACCGTCATAATTGTAATCACCTGGAAAAATGATATGACAATAATTCTTCAGTGATATTACAAATAACGTTTTTCCTTTTTTCTTAATTATTTGTTCCTGATTTGCATACACAATATAACAATATTTTAAGCATACCAGTATTTATTAGTTTCTCCTTTTTTTAGTTCATAAGTTTGCATAGTACAAGATTGTAATTATATATATATATATATATATATATATATATATATATATATATATATATATGTGTGTGTGTGTGTGTGTGTGTGTGTGTGTAAAAAATATATATACAGGGTGTCCACTCTAAAAGTTAACCAATAGCTAATTCCTAAACCGTTAGAGATAAGTGCATAGTTCCAAAATTACAAAATTTAACTTTTTATACAGTTTTCCAGTCCTATCAATGATAGTTAGTAAAACATTCTGGACACACTAACATTTACAACCAAATTAAAAATTACTCTTCTACGACCAAAATTGACCGAGTTATGAAGTTTTGAAAAATCACTATTTTGCTTTATAAATGAGCGAGTGATTCGAAAGAGCTTATTTTGTAGCGGATCTTAAAAATGAAGTTGTCAACTTGCATCTATTTAAAGCTTGAACACGAAGAAATGGCAAATGAACTGAAAGCGGAAACGGACCACTTCGTTTTGTAATGAGTACGAGCAGAGAAAACGCTCAAGCATTACTAAAGCGTTGCTCGCTTGTTCTCGCTGATCCTACCTATCACAAAATGAAGCGTTCGTTTCCACTTCCAGTTCCTCCTTTATCTCTCTGTGGTCAAAGATTGTCAAGATTTTATGCGTAACTGGCCAACATACTGAAAATATTGAATCAGAATCAACAGCAAAAGTGTGTCGCTTTGTGATAACT
The DNA here is from genome assembly GCF_026930045.1 of Uloborus diversus. NCBI lineage: Eukaryota > Metazoa > Arthropoda > Arachnida > Araneae > Uloboridae > Uloborus > Uloborus diversus. The sequence goes on along the minus strand of NC_072731.1, from coordinate 32,003,221 downwards.
GAATTAATCCTGTATGATTTCATATTTACAAATCGTCAGTTTTTATCGCTGGAAACACGCTGCTTGAGTTATTCAACAGCGTGTTACTCAGCAGTTTTCACAAATATTAGTTTGAAATTTAAAAAAGAAAAAAAAAAGACGAAGCTTACCTTAATTGACCTGTTTATTTCAAAAACCAGTCAAGTGACGAAATATAAAATTTCGAAAAAGCATTTTTACCTTCGTATTGAAATTTTTATGTAATTTTAGGATTACAATGTTTGAAACCAAAAAGGATATACATTAAGGAACAATTCTTTCAATAAACAATGTTGTAATCATCATTGAATAATTTAATATGGTGATATAGATGTTTTTCTAAAATTAGCAATTTTTTCTCTTGACTGGTTTTTGAAATAAACGATTCAATTATTGAAATGCTACAAAAGTTTAATCTTGAGTTTCGTAGCGGGCCGTTGAATATGTGGAAATTACTGAATAAGGCTAATAACAAGAATGAAAAAGACTCAAAAACAGGCATCCTTTACAACATTTTTAACCGACTTCTAAAAGGAGGCGGTTATCAGTTCATACCTACATCATAAATACAGTACGTTTTTTTTTTTTTTTTTTTTTTTTTTTGTCCACTCACAGCGTCTTACCTAGTGAACCGATTTTGATGATTCTTTTTTTAATGGATAGGGGATGGCTCAACTTAAGTCCCATTACTTTGTTTGACCATGTTTGTTCCTTAGACAAAAGTTATGGGCAAAAAACAGTAAATTTCATGCAATTTCCCTATTAAATGATTAAATATGAAACCCATTGTTATAATAGTTTGTTGCCACAGTAACATTAATAGTAATTGTAATGATAATTTTGAATAAAGGCTTTTCTGAAGCAAGCATCAAGTTTCTTCAGTGTCGTGGCTCCATAGTGGGGTAAACCTAACTTGGAAGCGAGGGGATGCAGTAATCAGGATCTTCTTAGCCTTCACAATACTACCAGGTTAGGTTTACCTCAACTATACAGGATTGCATCATAAGCTGCTTGTATGCTGTGAAATGGCAATTAGTTAGGGTAAACGGAATATTTAAATGGTTACAATTAAATTAACACACAAATTATGAATTCCAGAGAGGAACAAAGATAAATTTTTAGTGCCAACCGCTTAAAGTTTAAGGTGTGCTTATAGTTTTCTTCCTTTGTTTTAGTGTGGAGCATTTTTATGAAAAAAATATGGTGAAGTTTCGTGATGGTAATTTCTTACTTTTACTGAAATACCTACATTTACACTAAGAAGAATGAAATAAAAAAAAATTGAGAAAAAAAATAGAAACGTCTTCAAAATTGTTCTAAAAAGTGAAAAATAATTTTATTCTTTAAACACCATCGATTATACTTTTAAAAATATTTTTTGAAATTGGCGCAAAAACGATAGATAAGATCATTCACAGCCATAATTCAACTACAACTATAAATTTAACCAGGTCTAGTTTCTTCACTACCACATACATTATGCATTGATGACAGCATATTTGAGCAACGATATAAATGTTTCGTTCCTAACTTTTGATAATTTTCTGAAAAAAATATAAACGGAGCATGGTTACACTGGATTTTACTTTTTATTTTTGCGCCAACTTCAAAAATTATGTTTAAAAGTATTATCGATGGTGTTTAAAGAATAAAATCATTTTTTACTTTTTAGAGCAAATTTGAGGTCAGTTCTATTTTTTTTCTCAATTTTTTTTTGTTTAAGCAACAAATTCAACCTTTTGATTAACAAAATTTTTCCTTTGTCCAGAACTTTGCAAACTTTACCAACTAGCGTCTGAATTCCCTGCAAATACCCGGCTATCCCATTGGGAAGAGATGAAAATTTACTAATCCCTGCTTTAAGGTCTATCCTGTAAATACCGTGAATTGTTTTCGTAAGTAAAATACTCTTACAGCGTTGTCAGTTGAGGAAAAAACATCAAGAAAAACCGAGCAGGATTAATTTCGATAAGTAAAGTCAAAAATAGGTGATAAATGAGAAAATCTACCTTATTAAAGCACAAAGTAGCAAAAGCATTGCGTACACGTGTTTTTGAGTTGGTTGAAACTCTTTTCTTTTGCAAGGCAAAAAAAAGCCTGGCCTTTGCTTCCTACATTAGTCATTAGCAGGAATACTTTTAATTTTTGAAAACTTGCGGTTTTAACCATACATAATTATATATTTTTTTTTTATTTATTTATATTCTTTGAAGAAAAGGGGGCATTTTTATTCTGAACATACAGGGCGTATCTAGCGGGAGGTACAGGGAGTACGATTGCCCCCTTTACAAGAAAATGGGAAATAAAAGCAAAAAGTATTTTTAAAAAAATGATAAATTGACGGTTGCTTCAATTTCTAAATTTAGCTATAAAATCGGCTTTAGTAAATTTGTGACTAATTTTGAACGCGTATATTTCTATAAAAAAAAAATACCTTTGTGCTGAACAGTAAGTAAGAAAAACAACGTTAAAAAAAGCATAAATTTTCCAATTACAGCAAAATTTTGCTGTAATTGGCAAATTTGTGCTTTTTTAACTTTGTTTTCCTTACTTTGCGTATCTTTCTTTTGGTTAACTCATAAAAAAGAGAAAGTTGTAGATGTCCAGTTGGGTTAATAAGGCAATGCAGCTGAAAGTGTTCTCTTTTTTCCTCCTCAAAATCTTGGGAGAGGACAACTGACTCGCCTCCTGCTTGCGTCAGCACTATGTTAAACAAATAAATGTGAACATCGACACTTTTTAGGAGAGCCAAAACACTGAATATATTTTTTTCCCATCTGAGCGTTTAATTATTTTCAATGTTTTAATTCTTATAGATAACTTTAAGAGTAAAAAAAGTATCGTTTAAAGTAGTAACAACCAGCAGTTTTTTTTTTTCTTTTTTTTGAGTGCTATGGCAAACATCTATTTAAAAAAAAAAAAAAAAAAAACTCGTATAATAAATTCAATGACAATTTTGTATAAATATACCTTGCTGACCATAGTCGTAACTGTAACTGCTGGCGTCCGCAGCATTGCCAGAGTCTTGGTAATAGTCATCATTATTATAACCTGGTAAAAGAAAAAGAAAATAAGTTTTTATACCTTCAAGATGGATATTTGTAGCTGCATAATATATAATTTCTTGTTTTTAAATTAAACCTATTTGGCTAAATAGAACTTCATTTTAATCACTGTTTCGGTGGAACACTGACGCAACTGCAAAAAGTGTAATTTTACAGTAGAACCAAATGTACATGTAACAACCTCATACAATGAAACACAGTTGAGTTACTGCCCTGGTGGCTAAAGACTGAAAAACAAATCTATCAGTGTTCATCCTTATGGGGTGACCACGTTTGAATGATGACAATAACTCATTTTTAATTAATTTTGCAGTTACGTCAATGTTCCACCGGAATTGAATAGTATTTTTCTTTCTTCTTGTTTTAGTTGTATTTTTCAACAACTAGTAGTTTTTAGTAGAACTGTGGAGTCGAGGAGAAAATGACCGAAACCGACTGCGATTCCGACTCCGGGAATTTTAGAACCTTCGATTCTGACTCAGCATTCACTAGCAGAGTTGCGAACTTAAAGAAAAAATGACAGATTCCAACTCTTGGAATCAAACCTTCGACTTCTGACTCCGACTACTTTACTTCGAAATCAGACACTGACGCCGCGGTTTTGGTTTTTACTGTGAAATAACTATTGTAAAAATTATTTGTTTTTTATTTTTACTCTGAAGTTTTCCATTTATGCATTCAGTTTTTGACAGAGAAATTCGGAGTCATTTATGTTTCTGCATAAAGAAATGCGAGGACGATTTTTTTTTCCACAGCGAAAATCATTTCTTTAAGTTCACGTTTTATTGTTTTCATTTATGCTTGAAAGTACATTAATTCATTTTTAATATTATTTTTTGGCAACAGGGAAAACAAAGGATTTTTTTTCCATATGAGGCAGTGAGAAGCAAAGGGATGTAAGTGGCAAAATTAAAAATTTGGAGATAACCAGTACACATGGTAGGTGAACCTCTCCTCTGTCTTGGGGCAAGAGATGGTACTAGTAACCCCGGTGTTTGCTACTATACAGCATGATTTAGAAAAAATTTTCAATGAAAGCCTACCTAGGAGGATATCTTTAAACGCGTTTTACTCAAAACTTGAAAATGTCCACTTACATCCCTTTGCTTCTTACTGCTGCGTATGATGTTACTGTGTATTGAAAGAAGTTTGAAATAACTTTTAGTCGTTCAGTCTTATGTGAAAACTCACACAAATAAACGAAATCTTTTACATTTGGTTGCTTAAGTTAAGAAATTTTCAATTCTGGTGTAAACATCAAGTACGAATGCACTAAATGAATTTTTGCAATTTTTGCCCAATCGGTAAAAAATTTTGCTTTTTTTCCCCCTTACTTTTTTCTAATTGACGGATATGAAACCGTTTAAAACGAGCCAAACCTAATCAGAGAAGAAATTGCCAGTAAAAATTTTAAATACAATCCACGTGCTTAGATTTTAATAGTGCTTACAACTATTGAGAACTAATTGAATTCATTCTATCGAATCGTTTTTATTAAACAATAAGAATAGAATTAATCGTAATGAGCTAAAAAAAAATTTATATTTCTCCTGTATAGCACTTACTAGTCAAAAGAAAGTTATTCCTGTTCTACTTTTTTGCAGAATTTTAGCAACGTCTTTTAAAATGTTCATTACCTATTGTAAAGTTAGGTCAAATTTGAAAGGATAGGAGATTTTTTTCAATTCCGTCCTGTCTAAAAACATTCAAAATCAAAACGTTAATTTTTATGAATTATTATGTATTTTAAACTGAACATATTTTTTTTCACGCAGAATTGCTGAATTTTCCGCCATGACTTCTTCAAACCCATCCAGGAATGTCCATTTGAATATTGAACGGACAAAAAAAATGTTTGCAACAACGAAATGTTTTGAAAAAGCGATCAAGGTACATACTTTATCCTTTTTTGTGCTTAGTGAAATAATAATCATTTGCCTATAGGGCTTATTAACAGCAGTAAGTGGTAAAGTTATGCCACGAAGAGATAGCGGATCAAGGTAAAACTGGATGTGGAAACGGAAGTGCTGCATTTTGTAGGAGGTACGATCAGCAAGATCGGGCGAGCGGTAAAAACTTCACCGCTTGTGCGTTCTCGCTGATCCGAGCTATTACATGACGAAGAGTTCTATTTCCACTTCCAGTTCATTCGCCATTTTTCCGTGGCACAACTGTAGCTGACCCGTGCGAAGCATTCGTACTCGATTGCAAGGTGTTCAAAAATCCGTTTCTTTTAGTGTAAGTTTTCGAATAACAGTCAAAATGGAAATGAGAGTTCAGTTGAGGAAAATTAGTTATTCATGAACGATCTTTTTTGGGCCTTGGGAGACTCAATCCCATGATCTTCGCGTTACTAGTACAACGCTCTTACCAGCTGAGTTAATGGCACTGCATCTCAAAGCAATGCACAAGAAAGTAACAAAATAAATTGAAACCGATGCATCTATTTAAATTTAGAAAATGTTTTAGTTATACTGCAATTTACCACGTTGAAGTTTTAACGTTTTGTTTCTTGATTTCAACAACAACCGAACAGCGGATCAGAAATCTTCAATGGGTTTGGATTAAATATTAATGAAAGTTTAGATCAGAATTCTGCTGAGAAAAATAAGTCACTAAAGCGTCATTTTTTGGTTCTTAGAGTTCGAACTCACGAACTTCGCATTATTAATATTGGACCAATTTACCGTCACTTTGGGGTGCTGTACATTACAGCTGCGTGTAATTAAAAAAAATTAAACCAAACAGCCAAATTGTGAACTGTCTGTTTTTTTTCCCCAAGAACAAAAAAATAAGTCTTTAAAATAAAGGCTAACTTTTGAAGTTTGATAACGAATTGATAAACAATGACGTTCCCCCCCCCCAAAAAAAAACACTTTTGTTAAATAACATATATGATAGATGACAGAATTCTCTCTTCGAGTATATAAGTAAATTCAGTACACCTACTTTTCTTTCAGCTCAAGTTGTGGTCCAATAATAAAACAAAGAGCTCAGGAATATTTAAAGTGCTTGGTTTAGATCCAGAATGTGTTTTCATTTCTCTTTTTAATGGAGACGCTTATGCAGCCTCTAACAAAAGTTCTCGGAAGAAGGCATATCGATTTAGCATTAGGGTAAGAAGTTCTACTCTAGTTCCATGATATATTAGATTTGCACCCATTTTTCCGTAAAATACAATAAATAATGCGTTTTTATTTCATTAACACTGTGCCACAAGAAAGACCGACTTCATTTAGATTCGAGCGAGGGATTAGGTGGTTATCTTTTCGGGCATAATATCGCCGTTTGACGATGTTTCAAAAATATAAGCAACAGAACGAACTTTTTTTTTTTTAATGTTTATATACAGGGGGGGTATTCCGTTTTAACTTGCAAAACCTCTATTTTCATAACCGTTAGTCCTAGATGCATACTTCCAACTGAAAAAATGTTCAAAATCAGATGCAGGGTTATAACATATTGAAAGTTTGAAGTAAAAATAAAAATGAGTCAAAAATACAAAATTTAACTTTCTATACGGGCATTATGTCCCCTAACTTATATTCAGGGAAATAATCTCTGTTGAAAAATAATTCCAACACAAAAAGTTTAACATTAGTACGACCAATATTTACCGAGATATAAAAAGCAGCGTTTTGACTTACACCACTTCACACTCGCCGTCAATAACACCTTTTGGGGAAAAATATAGCAGTTAACAGGGATTTAAAATTATATGTGTGCATAGAGTGGGTTTTTTCAAACTGATTGAAGTTTTGTTGTGTGTTTTTGCGTATCATGGCATAACATTTACATTGTATTTTTGAACAGCAATGAAAAATATAAATACTTTGCCTTTTTACTTCGACAACCTGTCATTCTTCTAAAAGGGCGATAAGTTCCACTATCAATTTTTATATGGTTCCTTAAAACTTCGAACTCGAATATCTCCCTGAGTTTCGGTCGCACAAATATCAAATTTTTTGTGCTAGTAATATCTATCAATGAAGCATATATCCCTAAATATAAGTTCGGGGACCTAGGGCCCGTATAAAGAATTAAATTTCGTATTTTTGGACTTATTTTTGTTTTTTCTTCAAGTTTTCGAGGCATCTGATTTTGAACATTTTTGCAGTTGAAAGTATACATCTAGGACTAACGGTTGCGCGAAAATAGAGGTCTTGTAGGTTAAGACAAAACACCTTGTGTGTGTGTATATATATATATATATATATATATATATATATATATATATATATATATATATATATATATATATATATATATATATATATATATATATATATATATATATATATATATATATATATATATATATATATATATATATATATATATATATATATATATATATATATATATATATATATATATATATATATATATATATATATATATATATATATATATATATATATATATATATATATATAATAACAATATAAAATTGAAAAAAAAAGAACGAAAATTTGAAAAAAAAATCCCAAAATATCGGGGTAATAGTGCTGTTGTTTTAGCAATTTCGCCAGCAGAACTCACGAAACATCTCATGGTTTTTTCCCTACCCTTGGGGAGTAACCCCCTGATGAGACCTCAGGTTATTGGGATTTTTTTCAAACATTCGTTCCTTCTTCAATTTTATATTGCTGTTAAATTTATTGTCTACCAGTATCATAAAGCTGCCTATGATGCAATTGAACTGAGTTGTGAAGTTCAATTTGATTGAATTGTCCAGGTTACAAATACAGTATATGATAGTGTTGTATATATATATATATATATATATATATATATATATATATATATATATATATATATATATATATATATATACCCCACCGCTTAGCTTTTAGCCTTGGGTTATAGCGGCTTACGTTATTACTATTTATAAGAAGTGATTTAGCCATTGAACTTCCATATGAAACGTTTTACTTATAATACTTCTGGTAATAAATTACCTTGCGATCCTGTGTTCCCAGGTTGTTGAGGTGCACTAGGAGCTTGACGCCCATTGGAACCTTGAGGTCCATTGGGACCATTAGGTGCAGCGTTGGGAGAGTTGGACGCATTACCTGTAAAAAAACATTTTATGTTAAATTCACAAACAACAAACAAAGGTTGACAAGTAAAAAAACCTAAATAACAGACATAAGCTTTTGTGGGTTATTTTTGGATATAAAATACTTTGAACCCAATATGAAACAAGTATTTTTTTTTTTTTTCCAAAAATCTATTTATTGAATCTCTGAAATTTTCATTGCAAAGTTTGCATCCTAATCTATGGTTTTTCACCAACGTAACAGTTTAAAGATTTCAATTTGTAAAGAATTCTTACCCAAATTCTTGTAAAATATTTGAATAGTGTCCAATAAGTATTTGCACTAACGAAAAATTTTATTTTGTTCACGGCAACAGTACTGACGTAGCTCAAAATTAATTTGAATTTTGACACCTTGAATTCAAATTATGTTTTTCGCAATCACGAGTGTGTATATGTATGGAGGCGTATGTGCTTGTGTCTGTGTGCAGGCATGAGTGTGTGTATGTGTGTGTGTATGTATGCTTGTGTGTTTGTGTCTGTGTGCAGGCATGAGTGTGTGGGTATGTGCGTGTATGTGTGTGTAGGTGTGTGAATGTATGCGTGCGTGTGTAGGTATGTGCTTGTATGTGTGTGTAGGTGGGTGTATGCATGCGTTTGTGTAGGTGTGTGTATGCGTGTGAGTGTAAGACATAGATGCAACATGGAGACTGTTTTCGCTAGAGGAGCAGCATCGGGAAGGGCCGGTCGACGGTGGTGCTGCTGAGGAAGGCGGGGGAAAATAAAATCATAGGACATCAAAACAGTCAAATGAGAACAATAATCAATGTGATTACTCAAAAATCCATGTTGGAGAAAAATAAAGTTTTAAGTTTAGTTAAGATACATAGTTCATACCATAGTTGGGGCAAACCTAACCTGGCAGCACTGTGAAGGTTGCGCAGAACCTGATCACAGCGTTACGACGCTGCCGGGTCAGGTTTGCACCCACCATAGTTTCCATTATTTCATGTTTAAACACTACAACATACTAAAAATATTTATAGTATATTTCGATAACTGCTTTGTTTTTTGTATTTGAAATGCATAGTGTGTAATTAATGTGTGCTAATTCTTCTCTGAAATTTGAAAATTTTGAAGATGTGCCTGTATTGAAAATACTGATTATATAATCTCACGCATCAGTGATCAAACAAACTTCCTGCCAGTATTGTGGCAAAAGGAGCATTAAATTACGATTTATTACATTTTCCACGTAATTTCGACTTGTGCCACTGATATCAGTGAGAGAATTATTTATTCTAACGCGATTGATTGCAAGGACATGTTCTGTAACTCAACTATCTTATCTTATATAATTAAAAACTGAGCGTATCTTTGCATATCCAAGCTTCTTCTCCCGAACGACAGTGAACTGACGATCGAACCAGGTATCGATGGATTCGTACTGTCTAATGGCGGACGAAAAAACTAAAACAAACGCACGTGGTAACGAAGAAAATGCTAAAAGTGTTGTGATTTTTGTTCGTATGTATGATTTTTTTTTTCATCCTTTTTAAATCAATATTTTAAGTCCTGAGGATATTTTGGTCCACGTAGAAAGAGATAGAAGTCAAGAAGCATTACTAAACGTCAAACATTAATGCAAACTACGTAGTTCGTAGTTCTAAGCAGCCACTTTCACGATGTTGAATTCGATATTTATCAATTCTTGATAAAACTAAATAATAATTGTGGCCTGACAAGAATAACAATTAATGCTAGAAAATTTAATGTAACATTACAAATTATTACCAAAAGAAGTTGATACTTCTTTGCTTTGCTTGGCTAGCACTTATTGTTTTGCATTTGTAGCTGAGTTATTTCTCTCGAATTCCCGAATCGGTTAATTTAAAATTTTTCTGTTTCGATGTTTCTAATTTCTGAGTTACGATTTAATTATGTCATGTTATGCAAATCATCTACAAAATTCTTACGGATATATGGTGGTAGTTTTCTTTTCAGTTGATTGACCATTATTTCTTCTTACTTATCGAATTCTGTAATCTTACTACCATTTTATTCCACTCATGATAAAAATTAAAAATGGTTTAACTAAAAACGCGAAATCTCACCAAGGCTACTTTGCTCGCACAATACCAAAACTATAACCCTAAACAAATTTGGCGAAACCTTTCAGCTGAGGATAAAAAGAATAAAGTAAATTCTTTCTCGGTTAAACATTTTTCATTTTGTTCTACGATAATGTATTCAAGAAAATATTTTGCATACTGTCCATTCCAACTAAATGCTGCTGTAAAACATGGTTAGTTAAATTAATTTAAGATTAAAAAAACTCATATCCTTACAAATTCATACAAAACAATAAAAAATGTTACTTTGTATAACGTTATCCAAGTTTGTTAATCCAGAGTTTTCGCTTTCACCATTTCTTAATCAACTCATATTTTAGAAAGAAATAAGGAAAACTAACATTATTTTGAGAAGCTCGAGAATACTACTAAGGGACAAATTAATTTCTGTAGCTGAAAGCAAACTAAGACACATCGATTATGTTAATAAATACTCAGAACAAACTGCCTGTGTTTACGTCAACAGACGCACGTAGAACGCAACATGGCAATGTTTTAGTTTCTTCGGCAGTTTTGTAAATCACCGCAAGGTAGCGTATTCGAGCGCTGGAGTTGCGAATAACGTGAAGAAAATCATCGAGATAAAATATCTGTTGCCATTTTTTTTCTCGAATAAGAACAGGTAAAATTCTTGTTTTTGTTTTGAGGCTTTTCCTGTAATCAGGGGATTTAAAATGTTTACTTTTTGGGAGTTTTCCGCAATCTGCCGCAAAATTTCACTGATTTTTTTTTTTTTTTTTTGGTTCAAACCTGTGGTGATGGTTGAACTCGCGTCACTTAACATAACTTTTATTTTCGAGGTGGACCGTGCAAAGCCGGGCGACGCAGCTAGTTTTGCATTAAAAAGTGACATAGAAAAGTGTGACTTATTTAAGCTTTTAATATGGTTTGAGTGAAATTTATGAAAGTGACACCTATATCTTAATTTAGAAAAGTGTGACCATTTATTGCTTTTTTAAAGAACCCTGTAATCTTCCTCAGTCACTAGCTCTGTGAAAACATTTAAAAACTTTCGTTTTTAAAATGTATTTACTTAATTGTGAAATTTCCTTACTTGAAAGAAATTTAGTCTATCATTTATATGAAGGGGACAAAAAATTAACTGTTCAATTGAAAAAAAAATACGAGATTAAAATTTTCTCTGAAAAGATGCAATTTTTCTTTTAACTAAGAATTGAAATTCTGTTTTCTCTGGAAGTTAATTTCGTTACTTTTTACATAAATGTCTCTCATGAATTATATGATAGGCACCAATCATGAAGGTTTGTCAACAACTCAAGTATAGAACTAAAATATTTTGGGGACGACCTTAAAGACGAACGAGGCAGTGCGAAGCAAACGGATTAAGTGCCAAAATTAAAATTTGGAGATTACCATTACAAATGGTAGGTGAACCTCTGCTCTGTTTTTGGGGCAAGAGATAGTACTTGTAATCCTAGTGGTACTTGTATTCCTACCAGGCCCGGCTCTAGGGGTAGGCGACCTAAGCGGCTACCTAGAGCGGCAGATTTTAGGGGCGACAAATTTCGAAATTGAATTTTTTTTAAATTTTTTTTAAAGTTTTTAATATTTTTTTCATTGCCATAAGATACGCAACTTTAATGTTTAAAAAAATAATAATTTAGAGTTTTACCAGTGTTTGAATATGCAAAACATATAGTTCGGAATTCAACTAGAAATTCAGTTTAATTTGAGAGGCGGCAAATTATGCGATTTAAAAGTCTTTGGAAAATATTAATACATGTTTTAGTGCCACAAGATGCGCTACTTTAACATTAAAAAAGAGAGAGAGAGATAAGTGTGTATCAGTGTTTGGATATGCAAAAACCAATTTGGATTTAACTACAAGCTCACTTTAATTTAAGGGCGGCAAATTACTTGATTTATTCATCTACTAGCAGCTTTGAACGGTCTACCTCGAAAAAAAGGTTATGTTAAGTGACGCGTGTTCAACAGCTGGGCTCAAATAATAGAAGAAAAAATGTACTGTAAAATTTCCCGTCAAAAAATGATTCTTAAATTTTGTTAACGGTTAATCTTTAAGTCCTGAATAAATTAAACGCAACCTTCCATTAATGCAACTAAAATCCTTGATTATCTTATGCTGACAACACAAAAAAAAGACCAAAAATATGCAAAAGGGGAATTTTTTATCTCAAAGCAAAAGCAAGAATTTTGTCTGTTCACAAAGTGTTTTATGTATGTGAGATATTAATTAATCATTAAATGATGTCGAGTTGGTTTAAACTAGGTTTGGTACAGCAACTGCTCTGTTGGACCATAGCAGTTCGTAGAACAGGAATTAAAATGGAGGGAGCAAGTCCAGTCATTGATTTAGCAAAACTTGACCCAAAGACCCCAAGTCACGTGACTCAACATCGTCGAATGGTTGGCACATTTTACGTGAAACAAGTAAAATAAACCTGATTTTTTCCAATGCTTTGCTTTAAAAACTATCACGTGACTTGGGGTCTTAGTTTCATGAATGAAAGTCTCCACTCCCTCCATTTTATCTCTTTTCAATTGAGCAGTTGTACTGGAATGTCTTCTACACTCACCATTGTTGTTATTATCATCAAGGGAACAATCATCGTCTCCTCCACGTGCAATGTGGAAAAGGGTTCCTCATTCATCTTAATGACAAATATTTCTTTAGTATTGTATTTCGTACAGAAGCATTTTAAGTGATTTTTCGATCAATTAACGTTTTAGACTCAATTTTTTTCGTTGGGGCTATTACATTTTAAAATTTCACAGAAGCATGATCCTTGTCTGCATTTATGAGTAATTAACAGACATGATGCAAGTAATGTGCAATAAAATGTTGCCGACATTTGTCACATCTATTGATATGAAAAATAACTAATAAAATTTTCCAAACTCTGAGCATAGAACTTCGTGCATTTTAACCCAGCGGTATACGAGGAAGAATATTTTTTAATAACTAAGAAAATGCTTAAAAACTGCGGAGCAAACATGTCTATTTTCATGCTGCGAATTTGTGTACTTCTTCGTTTATTCTCGTTAAAGTTTAACCAACAGAAACTTCTACCGACATTATACGCAGCATTAACAGCACATGGTTTGAGCAATCAGGGTAACCTACGAACTCATTGTTTAGTTTCGAATTTCAGGTATTTTTTACTATCCTGATCTAATACAAAACTGAAAAAGAAAACTACTATGTGACGTGTTGAGATGAAGAGAGACATTAAAGTGGGACTAGATCGTTTTCAGTCTGCTACTTTCCGCTGCTGCGTTTCTTCGAGATTATTTCTTGGTGACATACAAAAAGTAATAGCAGCATAGACGAAGCATAAAAGCAACGACCACTAATTCTCCATTTTTACTTCCAACTCTAGAAAGCATAAGCGCAAATCTTTTTACTCTATCATACAAGGCGTATTCCAAAAGTAAGGTCCGGTGACCAATAGTCAACTGATGGTATTTCTGAATAAAGTGTCACGCATGCAGAGCGTTTTATCAACTCTTTACGAAACTACTGCTGCTGTTGTTTTGATTCAGTAGTTATTTTCCAGTTGGAGAAGGTAAATTATAATGGTCGAGTAGATTGTAGATCCCCTCAGTCGCGAAGTGAGCGGTGTGTTTATATTTTTCCTCCGTAAAAGGATCTTCAGTTGCTGAAATCCAACTTTGACTTATGCCTAGAGCCGTGCTTAGGAGGGGGGGGGGGCAGACTGTACGACCGCACAGGGCCGCTAAAATATTTTAAAGGTAACGGGCAGCTAACATACTGTGAAAAATATGTTCTTTCTAATGGTACCGACGGAAAGAAGATGCAATGGTACAAACTCGAGCTACAGCGCATTAAAAATAGGCTATTTTTCGTGTGAATGATTTTGACAGTCACGTTGGCAGCCAATATTTTTTAGAAAATCAATATTTACGCTATGCAACTATAACCCATTAAAAACATGTGTATTAACAATAAAATTACAAAATACGAGCTTTTGAATCATTTTTGCTCAAAATTTATGACATTCAAAAATCCAGGAAAAGTTTCTCCACTGCGTTTTTCTAGCAAGTTTGCATGCTTGCTACATAAAAGTTAATAAACTCAAATTCATAAAAATACTCGAACGTATCGACAACTAAAAGTACTTTGAGCTCCTAAAATTTCAAACTTTTTGTGTGATGAAATTTTTCGCAATCTGCTCTTAAACATGGCAATTCGATACAACAGTCCAAATTTTTCGCTCATTTTTTATCCTTAAACAAAAGAACACCATAGAAGATAAACTTATTTAGAAAGGAAAAAAATCTGTTCTTTCTGATGAAACATTAAAACCACTCCTAACGGACACCCCTTTTATGCGGAAAATTTTTAATTCCTCGATTCGAAGGCAAACAGCATTATTAAACACCTGTCCTGCGGACACCCCTGCATTAACGAAAAGAAGATGCGAGGTGGCAATCTTGAGCTATAGCGCTTTGAAAATAAGCTATTCTTCATTTGAACGGCTTTGATAGCCACTTTGGATGACAATATCTTTTAAAAAATATATATTTAAGCTCTAAAACTAAAACCCACATTAAAAGGACAGTTGTTAATGAGGTAGGACAGTTATTATCTCCTTTGTCCCTCATTTTGCCTTTTTGCGTTTTATCAACGATTTTTATTATCCACGGCACCTGTGCCCCCAATGGGGTCGTTTCCAAAATTTCAAAAGTATTTTTTTTTTCGGAAGGAGAAACATAGGATCAGACCATTTTTTAAATAATTTATTTAAGTTTAATATTTTTTAAAAAATACTTAAATCGATGCTTCTTCATCGTTTTAAGCATTAAACGATGAAGAAGCATCGATTTAAGTCGATGACATCACAAATGATGAAATGCCCTTCAGTGTTGCCATTCACGGTCCAAAATATTTAATTCGCATCTTAACTCACATGCATTAACAACGATATGATTGCTTGCAAGCGTAGAGCGCAATTTTAATTCGCTGCTTGAGTATCATATTGTGGAAACGTAGTAGAAAATGTGGCAAAGTGCATCATTTGGGACGTCATAAAGACAACGCCTTGTTTGAAAAATCGGGCATTTAAAAAAATTAATTTAAAAAAACTGCTGGAAAAATAAAAGTATTTTCTGGTTCCATGTTTTTTTTTTTTTTTTTTTTTTTTTTTGCTCATTTTATCCATTTCAATGACTAAAAAAAGTACTTTTGACTGAAGGAAACCGCCCCATTCCGCAGATAATCGGGAGTTAACTGTATAAAGTCCTTTATTCTTAACTGGTTGAATTGATGTTTGAATGCAGCATTCTCAATACGTATAATTCCAAACAAAAAAAAAAAAAACTGGTACCAATTATTCTGACGTAATTTCAAGTCTGCTCCAAATGAAAAAAATTTTTAGATTTTCATTTACTTAAAATTTTCCTTTCTTAGTTTCACTATACGGAACCAAAACATTAAATAAAATATCTTCAATTTTGCGAATACAGCATTTGTGCAAAATTAGGAGAATGGAATTAGTATCATAGAATTATTACTCTTCGCAGAACCAACACATTACAACTTTTCTCTCTCAAACGCAATCGAAATCTTTTTCTCTTTTAGTTTTTGTCTTTCTGTGTTTCAGTTTTTAAATTGTCTTTTTTCTTCTATTTATTGAAGTTTCAAATTAATTACAACGTTGTTCAATTCACATAGGGTTTTTGAACATCTACTTCTAGAATCAGAGTTTAACTTTTTCTACGACGTAACTCAGTTTTAAGACAATTTGTAACTATACTAATTTCGTTTTAGTTTACTCAACGGTAAGTCTAACATGCTTTATTGACACATCAATTAGGATTGATGTAAAATTTTCTATGCCTATTTTGAGTTTTTCTTAATTCGCAAATTTACCTCATGTTGTTCGCTAACTTGATCCATGGCAGGGCACGAGTGAAAGCTTTGCTAAAGTTTAAAAAAAGAAAAAAGTAACAAATGCATAATGCATAGTAGTGCCGAAGCAAAAATAAAACTGTGCTGTTGATACTGTGTAGATCAGTGAAAGAAAGTTTTTTTCTGTTGCATCTACCAGCTTTAAAGAAAAACTAGCCGCCGAGGTGGCTAGATCAGCGGCTCAGGCCCCAATTTCGACCGCCCCGCCTTCGACGGCTCGCACTAGTCACCCCCCGGTGGGTTGGTGTACAACTCGGTTCTTCCGATGTTCTGAAGTACAGAGCCTGAGGCGAAGCATTTCCTTAGCTTCGCTTAGCAAAAGAAATTTAAAAGTAGTTTTCGGTATGTAAATTACATTCATGCAAAGGAAAAGTTGAAAAAAATATCGCATCAAAAAACACATCTCCTGCGTTGGTACATCAATTAATAAACTATGTATTATTATTATTATTATTTTATTTTGATTTTGATTTATTTTCTTTCTTCTGTTTTAATTATTTATTTTATGTTTTTTTTTTTATTTTTTTATTTAATTATTTTTCCTCTTTTTTTTTTTTTTTTTTTTTTTTTTTTTTTTTTTTTTTTTTTTTTTTTTTTTTTTTTGCGGCGCAGCTCTAGAATTAAAGAGACTTGCGCTTGGCCGCATGCCAAAATGACGGGAAATATTATAGGGAATATTATGGGGAAAAGATTGTTCCGATAGAAGGAGAAATTTTTCCGAAGAAGAACTATAGTGCCTAGAAAGAGGGCACCAAAGAAGAATCGCCAGGTGAACAAGTTGGGTTTTAATCGTTTTTAATTAATTCTGTCGGATCCCGATTTAACAAACCTCTATTTAACAAATTTCACGATTTAACGAATTTTTGTTTTTCCCCGACTAAAATGAATGCAAAAACCACTACTTACCGAATAATAAACCCCGAATCAAAAAATTAATTTAACAGCAAAAAAAAAAATTTTTTTTGTTAATTTGAATAAATATAGGATAGTATTCTAAGTAATACATCCATATTGTCAAAAGCAGATTTTTTTTTAGTAAACTTTTTAATTACGGATATTTTTGCGCTGTTGCTTATTAGGGGATTTAGATAAGGTAAGTGGTTTTTTTTTCCTCACCCGACATTACGAATAACCCGCGACTCAACGAATAAAAGTTTCGGTCCCGATAAATTCGTTAAATCGGGGTCCGACTGTATCTCCGATAATTAAAGTCGTACAGCTATGACACATAGCTAAACATGTAGCCAAGAAAATTACGAATTATAAGGATACCGGCTTCTATGCTCAGTTTTCTGTCGTTCACCAGGAGTAGCGATAACATAGATTGATAGATAGTAACATACGACAACTTTTATATCTAAAGTTCGCAACGGGCTCTAGTCTCTCCTACCATTCCGTCTCTCGTTGGGAAAAATAAATATATGACGTCGATCCGAAGCGGAATACTTTCGACTTTTTCACAGGATTAGTGTCTTATGTGTCTTTTGTCTTGAAATTTGTTATCAGAATTCAACAAAGAATGCACGATGAAGATATCAACACTTTTTAATTGTTTGCAAAATATTTTGAACTCCTGCAAATTTATTTAAAATATATGTTCAAATATAAGACAATAATAATGAAATCGCTAAAACATTTTTAAAAAAAACTTTTAAATGCTTTTAAATTTTTTCTTACCAGCTCCTTTACGAGGTCCGTCAGCGCCAGAAATGAAATGAAATAAAATTATGCATTGGAGCAAAAATCAAACCGTGATTCAAGCAAATAATTTTTATTTTATTTTTCACTGGCTGTACCAATGTTTGAATGCAGCATTCTTAATATGCACTACATATAAAAACCACAACTGCAACAAAGCTAACAAGCATATTATATCCTTCCTTGACCGGCCAAGTTACCAAGTCTTGGCCGGTAGAAATACCGATGAATGTTTGTGAAATGCGAAGGAAAATTCTGACCTGTCGAAAAAATATTCAGCCAATAGATCAGCTGTACATTTATGAGAATATGTATTGTGCCTTCCCAACGAAATGGCACATCGCACCGCCTTGATTAACGCAGAGTACAGTTTAGCGCGGGGGGGGGGGGATCGGTAAACATATTCCAGTGCTTGTAAATGAGACAACCAGAGGCGCGCATTTAAATGTGAGAAAAAAAGGTTTAGTGTCCTTTACGTCACTTACTTTACTTTTCTGCTATTATTTTCGTTATTCTTAAATTATATTTAAAAATAATAGTTTTTTAAAAAACACTAAGCACTTTTCATAATGCACTCAAAATGACAAAAAAACTATTCTAAGAATGAAAGGACAATTTAAATATTCCTGTAGTTTTCAATTACTCCACGAAAAAGACTACTCAAACGAAGAAAAGTGCGGCTCAAATCATGTAGAGAATGTTTTGTGATTGTATAGCTTTCAATCATAAATTTGAGAGTTAAAACATACATATTTTTCTTAATGAGAAAGTTTAGTTTTAAATGATTTGAGAGCAGTTTTCTTGAAAAATCTCTTTCTTGAAAATTCTTTTTCCTGGAATATTTGAAAACTACAGGTATACTTAAATTGTCTTTTCTGAGAAGAGAAGTTATTTCGTCATTTTGAGTGTATTATTAAAGGTGTTTATTCATTTTTAAAAAATTCTGCTATTTTGTAGTTTTTCGTTTTCAAACAAAATTTTGTTATGTCCAGAGAAGCCTTGATTTAACATTTTCATTATGATTACTATTAACATTTTTGTTTAACATAAGCCCATTGATTTATAACAATGCGCTTTATATTAAAACATTTAATTTAGAAATTAAATGAAATTTGCTAATTTCCATTCTAACCAAAATTATAATTTTGTTTTAGAAATTCAATTTTTCAGCGTTAAATTGTACCTTATGATTAAGCAAATCATTTAGTGAAATCCCAAAGTCTCTAAGTGGTTTAGTTGCTGGGATATAGGCAAAACCAGATCTCACATTACTCCGTGAAAATCAAGCCTAGTATAATAATAGTGCTGAAAAAAGCTACATTTACAGCGAAATGCTACGATCCGATTATGCCTTCTGCCGAAAGCAGAGTGATAGAACCATCAGATACCACTTGAAGAAGGTGGATCTAAGTGCCTTCTCCTGGTAAACTGAGAGTAAATACATAATGCACCAGACGGACATTTAACTCACTCTATACCCCTCAGTGTGTCAACTTGCAAAACTTCAAGCTGTGATTTTACTTCACAAAATAAAATTAACGTTTGGTTGCCATTTTTTATTTTTTTCGGTTCAAAATTTGCTGTCAGAGAAAAAAATCTACACAAACGCTTTACATATAACGATATCAAATTTGCGAAATTTTTGAATATTCCACCACTTAGTTGAAAAACAATGCATACTCAATGCGTCCGAAAAACTCATATTGCTAGAACATACGGGATGACTCTAAGATTTAATGCTAATGAATATTTCTTACCTGCTCCTGAACCTCGTCCAGCACCTAAAAAGAAACATAAGTATGTATAGCAGTGAAACTCATGACATATATTAAATAAGTAACTTCAGTAAACTCTGGATCATCCGCGAGCGGCTTATCACGAGCAATCTTAATATGCATTATATCAAAAAACCACAACTGCAACAAAGCTAACAAGCATATAATATCCGTCCTAGCATTGCCAAATTACCAGATCCTGCTCCAGTAATATTTATAAATGTTTGTAAAATATGAAAGAAAATTCCGACCTGTGGAAATAATACTCAGCTAGTTGGTCAGCTGTACATTTATGGTAAGATGTATTTGTGCGTTTCCAACGAAATGGCACATCGCACCGCCTTCCTTAACGCAGAGTTCAGATTAGCGGGAGGGGGGGGGGGATTGATCAATAAACAATTTTCCGCGCTTGTAAATGAGACAACCAGACAATACGTGAAATACACCGCCAGCCCAGTCATTTCCAGCCGAGGACTGCAGTTTCGTGCTTATTAGCACTCATCAGCCCGGCATAGGAAAGTGACTGAGCTGGAGATGGAAAACCTCTTAAGGAAGCCAAGAGTGCGAAACAAACTGGTAGCTAATATAGAATTAGCGGACCAGACGAGTGACCGAAGCAATGGTTCGGTTCAACTCGAAGATTGAACGCGAGGCAAGGTATATTCAGTCTTCGGCGCGCATTTAAATGCGCAAAAAATCTTAGTGTCCTTTACGTCACTTAATTTACTTTTCTGCTATTATTTTCGTTATTCTTAAATTATATTTAAAAATAACACCGTCTTTCTTAAAAAATACTAAGCACTTTTCATAATGCACTCAAAATGACAAAATAACTTTTCTGGGTGTTAGAAAGGACAACTTATGTATTCCTGTAGTTTTCAATTACTCGAAGAAAAAGACTTCTAAAACGAAAAAAAGTGCGGCTCAAATCATGTAGAGAATGTTTTGTGATCGTATAGCTTTCAATCATAAATTTCAAGGTTGAAACATGCATATTTTTCTTAGAGGGAAAGTTTAGTCTTAAATGATTTGAGCGCAGTTTTCTTGAAAAGTCTTTTACTTGAAAAGTCTTTTTCTTGGAATATTTGAAAATTACAGGAATACTTAAATTGTCTTTTGTGACCCAGAAAAGATATTTTGTCATTTTGAGTGCATTATTAAAGGTGTTTATTTAGTATTTAAACAATTCTGCTAATTTAAAGCTTTTTGTTTTCGAAACAAAAAAATTTTATGTCCAGAGAAGCCTTGATTTAAAATTTTCATTATAATTACTATTAACATTATTGTTTAACATAAAGACCATTGATTTGTAACAGTGGGCTTTATATTAAAACATTTAATGGAGAAATTAAATGAAATTAGCGGTTTTCCATTCTAACCAAAATTGTAATTTTGCTTTAGAAATTTAATTTTTCAGCGTTAAGTATTACCATATGATTAAGCAAATCGTTTAGTAAAAACCCCAAGTCTCTAAGAGGTTTAGTTGCTGAGATAAAGGCAAAACCAGACCTCAGATTACTCCGTGACAATGGGGCCTATTAATATTGCTTAAAAAAATTACTTTTACAGCAAAATGCTACGATCCGATTATGCCTTCTGCCGAAAACAGCGTGATAGAATCATCAGATACCGGGTGACGAAGGTGGACCTAAGTTCCTTCTCCTGGTAAACGGACAGTAAATACATAATGCACCAGACGGACATTTAGTTTACTCTATACCCCTCCGCGTGTCAAATTGCAAAACTTCAAGCTGTGATTTTACTTCACAGAATAAAATCAACGTTTGGTTGCCATTTATTTTTTCGGTTCAAAATTTACTGTCAGAAAAAAAATCTACACAAAGGCTTTACATATAAAGAGATCAATTTTGCGAAACTTTTGAATATTCCACCACTTAGTTGAAAAACAATGCATACTCAATGCGTCAGAAAAACTCATATTGCTAAAACATTAGGAATGACTCTAGATTTAATGCTAATGAATATTTCTTACCTGCTCCTGAACCTTGTCCAGGACCTAAAGAGAAACAAAAGTATGTATAGCATTGAAACTCATGACATGTTTTAAATAAGTAACTTCAGTAAACTCTGGATCATCCGCGAGCGGCTTATCACGAGCAATGTTAATATGCATTATATCAAAAAACCACAACTGCAACAAAGCCAACAAGCACATAATATCTGTCCTAGCCCTCCCAAATTTCCAGATCCTTCTCTAGTAATATTTATAAATGTTTGTGAAATATGAAGGAAAATTTCGACCTGTCGAAATAATACTCAGCTAGTTGGTCAGCTGTACATTTATGGGAAGATGTATTGTGCGTTTCCAACGAAATGGCACATCGCACCGCCTTCCTTAACACAGAGTTCAGATTAGCGGGAGGGAGGGGGGATTGATCAATAAACAATTTCCCGCGCTTGTAAATGAGACAACCTGACAACGTTCACTTTGGCGCGCATTTAAATGTGCAAAAAAGTCTTAGTGTCCTTTACGACACTTAATTTACTTTTGTGCTATTATTTTCGTTATTCTTAAATTATATTTAAAAATCACACAGTCTTTTTTAAAAAATACTAAGCACTCTTCATAATGCACTCAAAATGACAAAATAACTTTTCTGGGTCAGAAAGGACAACTTATGTATTCCTGTAGTTTTCAATTACTCCAAGAAAAAAACTTCTAAAACGAAAAAAAGTGCGGCTCAAATCATGTAGAGAATGTTTTGTGATTGTACAGCTTTCAATCATAAATTTCAGGGTTGAAACATGCATATTTTTCTTAGAGGGAAAGTTTAGTCTTAAATGATTTAAGCGCAGTTTTCTTGAAAAGTCTTTTTCTTGGAATATTTGAAAATTACAGGAATACTTAAATTGTCTTTTGTGACCCAGAAAAGTTATTTTGTCATTTTGAGTGCATCATTAAAGGTGTTTATTCAGTATTTAAAAAATCTGCTAATTTAAAGTTTTTTGTTTTTGAAGAAAATTTTTTTATGTCCAGAGAAGCCTTGATTTAAAATTTTCATCATATTTACTATTAACATTATTGTTTAACATAAATCCCATTGTTTTGTAACAATGGGCTTTATATTAAAACATTTAATGGAGAAATTAAATGAAATTAGCGGTTTTCCATTCTAACCAAAATTGTAATTTTGCTTTAGAAATTTAATTTTTCAGCGTTAAGTATTACCATATGATTAAGCAAATCGTTTAGTAAAAACCCCAAGTCTCTAAGAGGTTTAGTTGCTGAGATAAAGGCAAAACCAGACCTCAGATTACTCCGTGACAATGGGGCCTATTAATATTGCTTAAAAAAATTACTTTTACAGCAAAATGCTACGATCCGATTATGCCTTCTGCCGAAAACAGCGTGATAGAATCATCAGATACCGGGTGACGAAGGTGGACCTAAGTGCCTTCTCCTGGTAAACGGACAGTAAATACATAATGCACCAGACGGACATTTATTTCACTCTATACCCCTCCGCGTGTCAACTTGCAAAACTTCAAGCTGTGATTTTACTTCACAGAATAAAATCAACGTTTGGTTGCCATTTTTTTTTTCGGTTCAAAATATACTGTCAGAAAAAAAATGTACACATACGCTTTAGATATAAAGAGATCAATTTTGCGAAATTTTTGAATATTCCACCACTTAGTTGAAAAACAATGCATACTCAACGCGTCAGAAAAACTCATATTACTAAAACATTAAAAATGACTTTAAGATTTAACGCTTATGAATATTTCTTACCTGCTCCTGAACCTCGTCCAGCACCTAAAGAGAAACAAAAGTATGTATAGCATTGAAACTCATGACATGTTTTAAATAAGTAACTTCAGTAAACTCTGGATCATCCGCGAGCGGCTTATCACGAGCAATGTTAATATGCATTATATCAAAAAACCACAACTGCAACAAAGCTAACAAGCACATAATATCTGTCCTAGCCCTCCCAAATTTCCAGATCCTTCTCTAGTAATATTTATAAATGTTTGTAAAATATGAAGGAAAATTCCGACCTGTCGAAATAATACTCAGCTAGTTGGTCAGCTGTACATTTATGGGAAGATGTATTTGTGCGTTTCCAACGAAATGGCACATCGCACCGCCTTCCTTAACGCAGAGTTCAGATTAGCGTTAGGGGGGGGGGGGGGAATGATCAATAAACAATTTTCCGCGCTTGTAAATGAGAGAACCGGACAACGTTCACTTAGGCGCGCATTTAAATGTGCAAAAAAGTCTTAGTGTTCTTTACGTCACTTAATTTACTTTTCTGCTATTATTTTCGTTATTCTTAAATTATATTTAAAAATAACACAGTCCTTTTTAAAAAATAATAAGCACTTTTCATAATACACTCAAAATGACAAAATAACTTTCCTGGGTCAGAAAGGACAACTTACGCATTCCTGTAGTTTTCAATTACTCCGAGAAAAGTGCTGCTCAAATCATGTAGAGAATGCTTTGTCATTGTACAGCTTTCAATCATAAATTTGAGGGTTTAAACATGCATATTTTTCTTAATGGGAAAGTTTAATTTTAAATGATTTGAGCGCAGGTTTCTTGAAAAGTTTTTTACTTGAAAAGTCTTTTTCTTGGAATATTTGAAAATTACAGGAATACTCAAAGTGTCTTTTGTTACCCAGAAAAGTTATTTTGTCATTTTGAGTGCATTATTAAAGGTGTTTATTCACTATTTAAAAAATTCTGCTAAGTTTTTTGTTTTCGAACAAAATTTTTTTATGTCCAGAGAAGCCTTGATTTAAAATTTTCATTATAATTACTATTAACATTATTGTTTAAAATAAAGCCCGTTGATTTGTAACAATGGGCTTTATATTAAAACATTTAATGGAAAAATTAAATAAAATTAGCTGTTTTCCTTTCTAACCAAAATTGTAATTTTGCTTTAGAAATTTAATTTTTAAGCGTTAAGTGTTATCTTATGATTAAGCAAATCATTTAGTAAAAACCTTAAGTCTCTAAGAGGTTCAGTTGCTAGGATATATTCAAAACCAGACCTCAGATTACTCCGTGACAATGGGGCCTAGTAATATTGCTTAAAAAAGTTACTTTTACAGCAAAATGCTACGATCCGATTATGCCTTCTGCCAAAAACAGCGTGATAGAATCATCAGATACCGGGTGACGAAGGTGGACCTAAGTGCCTTCTCCTGGTAAACGGACAGTAAATACATAATGCACCAGACGGACATTTATTTCACTCTATACCCCTCCGCGTGTCAACTTGCAAAACTTCAAGCTGTGATTTTACTTCACAGAATAAAATCAACGTTTGGTTGCCATTTTTTTTTTCGGTTCAAAATATACTGTCAGAAAAAAAATGTACACATACGCTTTAGATATAAAGAGATCAATTTTGCGAAATTTTTGAATATTCCACCACTTAGTTGAAAAACAATGCATACTCAACGCGTCAGAAAAACTCATATTGCTAAAACATTAGGATTGACTTTAAGATTTAATGCTAATGAATATTTCTTACCTGCTCCTGAACCTTGTCCAGCACCTAAAGAGAAACAAAAGTATGTATAGCAGTAAAACTCATGACATGTTTTAAATAAGTAACTTCAGTAAACTCTGAATCATCCGCGAGCGGCTTGTCACGAGCAATGTTAATATGCATTATATCAAAAAACCACAACTGCAGCAAAGCTAACAAGCATATAATATCCGTCCTAGCCCTGCCAAATTACCAGATCCTTCTCTAGTAATATTTATAAATGTTTGTGAAATATGAAGGAAAATTCCGACCTGTCGAAATAATACTCAGCTAGTTGGTCAGCTGTACATTTATGGGAAGATGTATTGTGCATTTCCAACGAAATGGCACATCGCACCGCCTTCCTTAACACAGAGTTCAGATTAGCGGGAGGGAGGGGGGAAAGGATCAATAAACAATTTCCCGCGCTTGTAAATTAGACAACCTGACAACGTTCACTTAGGCGCGCATTTAAATGTGCAAAAAAGTCTTAGCGTCCTTTACGTCACTTAATTTACTTTTGTGCTATTATTTTCGTTATTCTTAAATTATATTTAAAAATCACACAGTCTTTTTTTAAAAAATACTAAGCACTTTTCATAATGCACTCAAAATGACAAAATAACTTTTCTGGGTCAGAAAGGATGACCCAGTTAAGTGTTACCATATGATTAAGCAAATCGTTTAGTAAAAACCTCAAGTCTCTAAGTGGTTTAGTTGCTGAGATATTACTTTTACAGCAAAATGCTACGATCCGATTATGCCTTCTGCCGAAAACAGCGTGATAGAATCATCAGATACCACGTGACGAAGGTGGACCTAAGTGCCTTCTCCTCGTAAACGGACAGTAAATACATAATGCACCAGACGGACATTTAATTCACTCTATCCCCTCCGCGTGTCAAATTGCAAAACTTCAAGCTGTGATTTTACTTCACAGAATAAAATCAACGTTTGGTTGCCATTTTTTTTTTCGGTTCAAAATATACTGTCAGAAAAAAAATCTACACATACGCTTTAGATATAAAGAGATCAATTTTGCAAAATTTTTGAATATTCCACCACTTAGTTGAAAAACAATGCATACTCAATGCGTCAGAAAAACTCATATTGCTAAAACATTAGGAATGACTCTAAGATTTAATGCTAATGAATATTTCTTACCTGCTCCTGAACCTTGTCCAGCACCTAAAGAGAAACAAAAGTATGTATAGCAGTGAAACTCATGACATGTTTTAAATAAGTAACTTCAGTAAACTCTGAATCATCCGCGAGCGGCTTATCACGAGCAATGTTAATATGCATTATATCAAAAAACCACAACTGCAACAAAGCTAACAAGCATATAATATCCGTCCTAGCCCTGCCAAATTACAAGATCCTTCTCCAGTAATATTTATAAATGTTTGTAAAATATGAAGGAAAATTCCGACCTGTCGAAATAATACGCAGCTAGTTGGTCAGCTGTACATTTATGGTAAGATGTATTTGTGCGTTTCCAACGAAATGGCACAATGCACCGCCTTCCTTAACGCAGAGTTCAGATTAGCGGGAGGGGGGGGGGATTGATCAATAAACAATTTTCCGCGCTTGTAAATGAGACAACCAGACAATGTTCACTTAGACGCGCATTTAAGTGTGCAAAACATCTTAGTGTCCTTTACGTCACTTAATTTACTTTTCTGCTATTATTTTCGTTATTCTTAAATTATATTTAAAAATAACACAGTATTTTTAAAAAATACTAAGCACATTTCATAATGCACTCAAAATGACAAAATAACTTTTCTGGGTCAGAAAGGACAACTTATGTATTCCTGTAGTTTTCAATTACTCCAAGAAAATACTTCTCAAACGAAGAAAAAGTGCAGCTCAAATCATTGAGAGAAAGTTGTGTGATTGCATAGCTTTCAATCATAAATTTCAAGGTTGAAACATGCATATTTTTCTTAATGAGAAAGTTTAGTCTTAAATGATTTGAGCGCAGTTTTCTTGAAAAGTCTTTTTCTTGGAATATTTGAAAATTACAGGAATACTTAAATTGTCTTTTGTGACACAGAAAAGATATTTTGTCATTTTGAGTGCATTATTAAAGGTGTTTATTCAGTATTTAAAAAATTCTGCTAATTTAAAGTTTTTTGTTTTCAAACAAAATTTTTTTATGTCCAGAGAAGCCTTGATTTAAAATTTTTATTATAATTACTATTAACATTATTGTTTAACATAAAGCCCATTGATTTGTAACAATGGGCTTTATATTAAAACATTTAATGGAGAAATTAAATGAAATTAGCGGTTTTCCATTCTAACCAAAATTGTAATTTTGCTTTAGAAATTTAATTTACAGCGTTAAGTATTACCATATGATTAAGCAAATCATTTAATAAAAACCCCAAGTCTCTAAGAGGTTTAGTTGCTGAGATATAGGCAAAACCAGACCTCAGATTATTCATAACAATGGGGCCTAGTAATATTGCTTAAAAAAGTTACTTTTACAGCAAAATGTTACGATCCGATTATGCCTTCTGCCGAATAGATCGTGATAGAATCATCAGATACCACGTGACGAAGGTGGACCTAAGTGCTTTCTCCTGGTAAACGGACAGTTAATACATAATGCACCAGACGGACATTTAGTTTACTCTATACCCCTCCGCGTGTGAAATTGCAAAACTTCAAGCTGTGATTTTACTTCACAGAATAAAATCAACGTTTGGTTGCCATTTTTTTTTTTCGGTTCAAAATTTACTGTCAGAAAAAAAATCTACACAAAGGCTTTACATATAAAGAGATCAATTTTGCGAAACTTTTGAATATTCCACCACTTAGTTGAAGTTGAAAAACAATGCATACTCAATGCGTTACAAAAACTCATGTTGCAAAACATTAAGAATGACGCTAAGATTTAATGCTAATGAATATTTCTTACCTGCTCCTGAACCTTGTCCAGCACCTAAAGAGAAACAAAAGTATGTATAGCAGTGAAACTCATGACATGTTTTAAATAAGTAACTTCAGTAAACTCTGGATCATCCGCGAGCGGCTTATCACAAGCAATGTTAATATGCATTACATCAAAAAACCACAACTGCAACAAAGCTAACAAGCATATAATATCCGTCCTAGCATTGCCAAATTACCAGATCCTGCTCTAGTAATATGGATAAATGTTTGTGAAATATGAAGGAAAATTCGACCTGTCGAAATAATACTCAGCTAGTTGGTCAGCTGTACATTTATGGGAAGATGTATTTGCGCGTTTCCAACGAAATGGCACATCGCACCGCCTTCCTTAACGCAGAGTTCAGATTAGCTGGAGGGGGGGGGGATTGATCAATAAACAATTTTCCGCGTTTGTAAATGAGACAACCAGACAACGTTCACTTAGGCGCGCATTTAAATGTGCAAAAAAGTCTTAGTGTCCTTTACGTCACTTAATTTACTTTTCTGCTATTATTTTCGTTATTCTTAAATTATATTTAAAAATAACACAGTCTTTTTTAAAAAATACTAAGCACTTTTCATAATGCACTCAAAATGACAAAATAACTTTTCTGGGTCAGAAAGTACAACTTATGTATTCCTGTAGTTTTCAATTACTCCAAGAAAAAGACTTCTCAAACGAAGAAAAGTGCGGCTCAAATCATGTAGAGAATGCTTTGTCATTGTATAGCTTTCAATCATAAATTTGAGGGTTTAAACATGCATATTTTTCTTAATGGGAAAGTTTAGTTTTAAATTATTTGAGCGCAGTTTTCTTGAAAAGTCTTTTACTTGAAAAGTCTTTTTCTTGGAATATTTGAAAATTACAGGAATACTTAAATTGTCTTTTGTGACCCAGAAAAGTTATTTTGTCATTTTGAGTGCATTATTAAAGGTGTTTATTCAGTATTTAAAAAATTCTGCTAATTTAAAGATTTTTGTTTTCGAACAAAATTTTTTTATGTCCAGAGAAGCCTTGATTTAAAATTTTCATTATAATTACTATTAACATTATTGTTTAACATAAAGCCCGTTGATTTGTAACAATGGGCTTTATATTAAAACATTTAATGGAGAAATTAAATGAAATTAGCTGTTTTCCATTCTAACCAAAATTGTAATTTTGCTTTAGAAATTTAATTTTTCAGCGTTAAGTGTTATCTTATGATTAAGCAAATCATTTAGTAAAAACCCCAAGTCTCTAAGAGGTTTAGTTGCTGAGATATAGGCAAAACCAGACCTCAGATTACTCCGTGACAATCAGGCCTAGTAATATTGCTTAAAAAAGCTACTTTTACAGCAAAATGCTACGATCCGATTATGCCTTCTGCCGAAAACAGCGTGATAGAATCATCAGATACCACGTGACGAAGGTGGACCTAAGTGCCTTCTCCTGGTAAACGGACAGTAAATACATAATGCACCAGACGGACATTTAATTCACTCTATACCCCTCCGCGTGTCAACTTGCAAAACTTCAAGCTGTGATTTTACTTCACAGAATAAAATCAACGTTTGGTTGCCATTTTTTTTTTCGGTTCAAAATTTACTGTCAGAAAAAAAAATCTACACAAACGCTTTACATATAAAGAGATCAATTTTGCGAAATTTTTGAATATTCCACCACTTAGTTGAAAAACAATGCATACTCAATGCGTCAGAAAAACTCATATTGCTAAAACATTAGGAATGACTCTAAGATTTAATGCTAATGAATATTTCTTACCTGCTCCTGAACCTTGTCCAGCACCTAAAGAGAAACAAAAGTATGTATAGCAGTGAAACTCATGACATGTTTTAAATAAGTAACTTCAGTAAACTCTGGATCATCCGAGAGCGGCTTATCACGAGCAATCTTAATATGCATTATATCAAAAAACCACAACTGCAACAAAGCTAACAAGCATATAATATCCGTCCTAACATTGCCAAATTACCAGATCCTGCTCTAGTAATATGGATAAATGTTTGTGAAATACGTGTGAAGGAAAATTCCGACCTGTCGAAATAATACTCAGCTAGTTGGTCAGCCGTACATTTGTGGGAAGATGTATTTGTGCGTTTCCAAAAAATTTGCACATCCCACCGCCTTCCTTAACGCAGAGTTCAGATTAGCGGGAGGGGGGGGGGATTGATCAATAAACAATTTTCCGCGCTTGTAAATGAGACAACCAGACAATGTTCACTTAGACGCGCATTTAAACGTGAAAAAAAGTCTTAGTGTCCTTTACGTCACTTAATTTACTTTTCTGCTATTATTTTCGTTATTCTTAAATTATCTTTAAAAATAACACAGTCTTTTTTAAAAAATACTAAGCACTTTTCATAATGCACTCAAAATGACAAAATAACTTTTCTGGGTCAGAAAGTACAACTTATTTATTCCTGTAGTTTTCAATTACTCCAAGAAAAAGACTTCTCAAACGAAAAAAAGTGCGGCTCAAATCATGTGGAGAATGATTTGTGATTTTATAGCTTTCAATCATAAATTTCAGGGTTGAAACATGCATATTTTTCTTAATGGGAAAGTTTAGTCTTAAATTATTTGAGCGCAGTTTTCTTGAAAAGTCTTTTACTTGAAAAGTCTTTTTCTTGGAATATTTGAAAATTAAAGGAATACTTAAATTGTCTTTTGTGACCCCAAAAAGATATTTTGTCATTTTGAGTGCATTATTAAAGGTGTTTATTCAGTATTTAAAAAATTCTCCTAATTTAAAGATTTTTGTTTTTGAAGAAAAAACATTTTCATGTCTAGAGAAGCCGTGATTTAAAATTTTCATTATAATTACTATTAACATTATTGTTTAACATAAAGCCCATTGATTTGTATCAATGGGCTTTATATTAAAACATTTAATGAAGAAATTGAATGAAATTAGCGGTTTTCCATTCTAACCAAAATTGTAATTTTGCTTTAGAAATTTAATTTTTCAGCGTTAAGTGTTACCATATGATTAAGCAAATCATTTAGTAAAAACCCCAAGTCTCTAAGAGGTTTAGTTGCTGAGATATAGGCAAAACTAGACCTCAGATTACTCCGTGACAATCAGGCCTAGTAATATTGCTTAAAAAAGATACTTTTACAGCAAAATGCTCCGATCCGAGTATGCCTTCTGCGAAAACAGCGTGATAGAATCATCAGATACCATGTGACGAAGGTGGACCTAAGTGCCATCTCCCGGTAAACGGACAGTAAATACATAATGCACCAGACGGACATTTAATTCATTCTATACCCCTCCGCGTGTCAACTTGCAAAACTTCAAGCTGTGATTTTACTTCACAGAATAAAATCAACGTTTGTTTGCCATTTTTTTTTTCGGTTCAAAATTTACTGTCAGAAAAAAACTCTACACAAACGCTTTACATATAAAGAGATCAGTTTTGCGAAATTTTTGAATATTCCACACTTAGTTGAAAAACAATGCATACTCAATGCGTCAGAAAAACTCATATTGCTAAAACATTAGGAATGACTCTAAGATTTAATGCTAATGAATATTTCTTACCTGCTCCTGAACCTTGTCCAGCACCTAAAGAGAAACAAAAGTATGTATAGCAGTGAAACTCATGACATGTTTTAAATAAGTAACTTCTGTAAACTCTGGATCATCCGAGAGCGGCTTATCACGAGCAATCTTAATACGCATTATATCAAAAAACCACAACTGCAACAAAGCTAACAAGCATATAATATCCGTCCTAACATTGCCAAATTACCAGATCCTGCTCTAGTGATATGGATAAATGTTTGTGAAATACGTATGAAGGAAAATTCCGACCTGTCGAAATCATACTCAGCTAGTTGGTCAGCTGTACATTTATGTGAAGATGTATTTGCGCGTTTCTAACGAAATGGCACGTCGCACCGCCTTCCTTAACGCAGAGTTCAGATTAGCGGGAGGGGGGGGGGATTGATCAATAAACAATTTTCCGCGCTTGTAAATGAGACAACCAGACAACGTTCACTTAGGCGCGCATTTAAACGTGAAAAAAAGTCTTAGTGTCCTTTACGTCACTTAATTTACTTTTCTGCTATTATTTTCGTTATTCTTAAATTATATTTAAAAATAACACAGTCTTTTTTAAAAAATACTAAGCACTTTTTATAATGCACTCAAAATGACAAAATAACTTTTCTGGGTCAGAAAGTACAACTTATTTATTCCTGTAGTTTTCAATTACTCCAAGAAAAAGACTTCTCAAACGAAAAAAAGTGCGGCTCAAATCATGTGGAGAATGATTTTTGATTTTATAGCTTTCAATCATAAATTTCAGGGTTGAAACATGCATATTTTTCTTAATGGGAAAGTTTAGTCTTAAATTATTTGAGCGCAGTTTTCTTGAAAAGTCTTTTACTTGAAAAGTCTTTTTCTTGGAATATTTGAAAATTAAAGGAATACTTAAATTGTCTTTTGTGACCCAAAAAAGATATTTTGTCATTTTGAGTGCATTATTAAAGGTGTTTATTCAGTATTTAAAAAATTCTCCTAATTTAAAGATTTTTGTTTTTGAAGAAAAAACATTTTCATGTCTAGAGAAGCCGTGATTTAAAATTTTCATTATAATTACTATTAACATTATTGTTTAACATAAAGCCCATTGATTTGTAACAATGGGCTTTATATTAAAACATTTAATGAAGAAATTGAATGAAATTAGCGGTTTTCCATTCTAACCAAAATTGTAATTTTGCTTTAGAAATTTAATTTTTGAGCGTTAAGTGTTACCATATGATTAAGCAAATCATTTAGTAAAAACCCCAAGTCTCTAAGAGGTTTAGTTGCTGAGATATAGGCAAAACTAGCCCTCAGATTACTCCGTGACAATCAGGCCTAGTAATATTGCTTAAAAAAGATACTTTTACAGCAAAATGCTCCGATCCGATTATGCCTTCTGCCGAAAACAGCGTGATAGAATCATCAGATACCACGTGACGAAGGTGGACCTAAGTGCCATCTCCCGGTAAACGGACAGTAAATACATAATGCACCAGACGGACATTTAATTCATTCTAAACCCCTCCGCGTGTCAACTTGCAAAACTTCAAGCTGTGATTTTACTTCACAGAATAAAATCAACGTTTGTTTGCCATTTTTTTTTCGGTTCAAAATTTACTGTCAGAAAAAAAACTCTACACAAACGCTTTACATATAAAGAGATCAGTTTTGCGAAATTTTTGAATATTCCACACTTAGTTGAAAAACAATGCATACTCAATGCGTCAGAAAAATTCATATTGCTAAAACATTAGGAATGACTCTAAGATTTAATGCTAATGAATATTTCTTACCTGCTCCTGAACCTTGTCCAGCACCTAAAGAGAAACAAAAGTATGTATAGCAGTGAAACTCATGACATGTTTTAAATAAGTAACTTCAGTAAACTCTGGATCATCCGCGAGCGGCTTATCACGAGCAATGTTAATATGCATTATATCAAAAAACCACAACTGCAACAAAGCTAACAAGCATATAATATCCGTCCTAATATTGCCAAATTACCAGATCCTGCTCTAGTAATATGGATAAATGTTTGTGAAATATGAAGGAAAATTCGACCTGTCGAAATAATACTCAGCTAGTTGGTCAGCTGTACATTTATGTGAAGATGTATTTGCGCGTTTCTAACGAAATGGCACGTCGCACCGCCTTCCTTAACGCAGAGTTCAGATTAGCGGGAGGGGGGGGGATTGATCAATAAACAATTTTCCGCGCTTGTAAATGAGACAACCAGACAACGTTCACTTAGGCGCGCATTTAAACGTGAAAAAAAGTCTTAGTGTCCTTTACGTCACTTAATTTACTTTTCTGCTATTATTTTCGTTATTCTTAAATTATCTTTAAAAATAACACAGTCTTTTTTAAAAAATACTAAGCACTTTTCATAATGCACTCAAAATGACAAAATAACTTTTCTGGGTCAGAAAGTACAACTTATTTATTCCTGTAGTTTTCAATTACTCCAAGAAAAAGACTTCTCAAACGAAAAAAAGTGCGGCTCAAATCATGTGGAGAATGATTTGTGATTTTATAGCTTTCAATCATAAATTTCAGGGTTGAAACATGCATATTTTTCTTAATGGGAAAGTTTAGTCTTAAATTATTTGAGCGCAGTTTTCTTGAAAAGTCTTTTACTTGAAAAGTCTTTTTCTTGGAATATTTGAAAATTAAAGGAATACTTAAATTGTCTTTTGTGACCCCAAAAAGATATTTTGTCATTTTGAGTGCATTATTAAAGGTGTTTATTCAGTATTTAAAAAATTCTCCTAATTTAAAGATTTTTGTTTTTGAAGAAAAAACATTTTCATGTCTAGAGAAGCCGTGATTTAAAATTTTCATTATAATTACTATTAACATTATTGTTTAACATAAAGCCCATTGATTTGTATCAATGGGCTTTATATTAAAACATTTAATGAAGAAATTGAATGAAATTAGCGGTTTTCCATTCTAACCAAAATTGTAATTTTGCTTTAGAAATTTAATTTTTCAGCGTTAAGTGTTACCATATGATTAAGCAAATCATTTAGTAAAAACCCCAAGTCTCTAAGAGGTTTAGTTGCTGAGATATAGGCAAAACTAGACCTCAGATTACTCCGTGACAATCAGGCCTAGTAATATTGCTTAAAAAAGATACTTTTACAGCAAAATGCTCCGATCCGAGTATGCCTTCTGCGAAAACAGCGTGATAGAATCATCAGATACCATGTGACGAAGGTGGACCTAAGTGCCATCTCCCGGTAAACGGACAGTAAATACATAATGCACCAGACGGACATTTAATTCATTCTATACCCCTCCGCGTGTCAAC
This sequence comes from Uloborus diversus, assembly GCF_026930045.1. Taxonomy (NCBI): domain Eukaryota; kingdom Metazoa; phylum Arthropoda; class Arachnida; order Araneae; family Uloboridae; genus Uloborus; species Uloborus diversus. The sequence goes on along the minus strand of NC_072731.1, from coordinate 31,968,276 downwards.
TTGCAAAACTTCAAGCTGTGATTTTACTTCACAGAATAAAATCAACGTTTGTTTGCCATTTTTTTTTTCGGTTCAAAATTTACTGTCAGAAAAAAACTCTACACAAACGCTTTACATATAAAGAGATCAGTTTTGCGAAATTTTTGAATATTCCACACTTAGTTGAAAAACAATGCATACTCAATGCGTCAGAAAAACTCATATTGCTAAAACATTAGGAATGACTCTAAGATTTAATGCTAATGAATATTTCTTACCTGCTCCTGAACCTTGTCCAGCACCTAAAGAGAAACAAAAGTATGTATAGCAGTGAAACTCATGACATGTTTTAAATAAGTAACTTCTGTAAACTCTGGATCATCCGAGAGCGGCTTATCACGAGCAATCTTAATATGCATTATATCAAAAAACCACAACTGCAACAAAGCTAACAAGCATATAATATCCGTCCTAACATTGCCAAATTACCAGATCCTGCTCTAGTGATATGGATAAATGTTTGTGAAATACGTATGAAGGAAAATTCCGACCTGTCGAAATCATACTCAGCTAGTTGGTCAGCTGTACATTTATGTGAAGATGTATTTGCGCGTTTCTAACGAAATGGCACGTCGCACCGCCTTCCTTAACGCAGAGTTCAGATTAGCGGGAGGGGGGGGGATTGATCAATAAACAATTTTCCGCGCTTGTAAATGAGACAACCAGACAACGTTCACTTATGCGCGCATTTAAACGTGAAAAAAAGTCTTAGTGTCCTTTACGTCACTTAATTTACTTTTCTGCTATTATTTTCGTTATTCTTAAATTATATTTAAAAATAACACAGTCTTTTTTAAAAAATACTAAGCACTTTTCATAATGCACTCAAAATGACAAAATAACTTTTCTGGGTCAGAAAGTACAACTTATTTATTCCTGTAGTTTTCAATTACTCCAAGAAAAAGACTTCTCAAACGAAAAAAAGTGCGGCTCAAATCATGTGGAGAATGATTTTTGATTTTATAGCTTTCAATCATAAATTTCAGGGTTGAAACATGCATATTTTTCTTAATGGGAAAGTTTAGTCTTAAATTATTTGAGCGCAGTTTTCTTGAAAAGTCTTTTACTTGAAAAGTCTTTTTCTTGGAATATTTGAAAATTAAAGGAATACTTAAATTGTCTTTTGTGACCCAAAAAAGATATTTTGTCATTTTGAGTGCATTATTAAAGGTGTTTATTCAGTATTTAAAAAATTCTCCTAATTTAAAGATTTTTGTTTTTGAAGAAAAAACATTTTCATGTCTAGAGAAGCCGTGATTTAAAATTTTCATTATAATTACTATTAACATTATTGTTTAACATAAAGCCCATTGATTTGTAACAATGGGCTTTATATTAAAACATTTAATGAAGAAATTGAATGAAATTAGCGGTTTTCCATTCTAACCAAAATTGTAATTTTGCTTTAGAAATTTAATTTTTGAGCGTTAAGTGTTACCATATGATTAAGCAAATCATTTAGTAAAAACCCCAAGTCTCTAAGAGGTTTAGTTGCTGAGATATAGGCAAAACTAGACCTCAGATTACTCCGTGACAATCAGGCCTAGTAATATTGCTTAAAAAAGATACTTTTACAGCAAAATGCTCCGATCCGATTATGCCTTCTGCCGAAAACAGCGTGATAGAATCATCAGATACCACGTGACGAAGGTGGACCTAAGTGCCTTCTCTTGGTAAACGGACAGTAAATACATAATGCACCAGACGGACATTTAATTCACTCTACACCCCTCCGCGTGTCAACTTGCAAAACTTCAAGCTGTGATTTTACTTCACAGAATAAAATCAACGTTTGGTTGCCATTTTTTTTCGGTTCAAAATATACTGTCAGAAAAAAAATCTACACATACGCTTTACATATAAAGAGATCAATTTTGCGAAATTTTTGAATATTCCACCACTTAGTTGAAAAACAATTCATACTCAATGCGTCAGAAAAACTCATATTGCTAAAACATTAGAAATGACTCTAAGATTTAATGCTAATGAATATTTCTTACCTGCTCCTGAACCTTGTCCAGCACCTAAAGAGAAACAAAAGTATGTGTAGCAGTGAAACTTATGACATGTTTTGAAATAAGTAATTTCAGTAAACTCTAGATCATCCGCGAGCGGCTTATCACGAGCAATGTTAATATGCATTATATCAAAAAACCACAACTGCAACAAAGCTAACAAGCATATAATATCCGTCCTAGCATTGCCAAATTACCAGATCCTGCTCTAGTAATATGGATAAATGTTTGTGAAATATGAAGGAAAATTCGACCAGTCGAAATAATACTCAGCTAGTTGGTCAGCTGTACATTTATGTGAAGATGTATTTGCGCGTTTCTAACGAAATGGCACGTCGCACCGCCTTCCTTAACGCAGAGTTCAGATTAGCGGGAGGGGGGGGGGATTGATCAATAAACAATTTTCCGCGCTTGTAAATGAGACAACCAGACAACGTTCACTTAGGCGCGCATTTAAACGTGAAAAAAAGTCTTAGTGTCCTTTACGTCACTTAATTTACTTTTCTGCTATTATTTTCGTTATTCTTAAATTATATTTAAAAATAACACAGTCTTTTTTAAAAAATACTAAGCACTTTTCATAATGCACTCAAAATGACAAAATAACTTTTCTGGGTCAGAAAGTACAACTTATTTATTCCTGTAGTTTTCAATTACTCCAAGAAAAAGACTTCTCAAACGAAAAAAAGTGCGGCTCAAATCATGTAGAGAATGATTTGTGATTTTATAGCTTTCAATCATAAATTTCAGGGTTGAAACATGCATATTTTTCTTAATGGGAAAGTTTAGTCTTAAATTATTTGAGCGCAGTTTTCTTGAAAAGTCTTTTACTTGAAAAGTCTTTTTCTTGGAATATTTGAAAATTACAGGAATACTTAAATTGTCTTTTGTGACCCAAAAAAGATATTTTGTCATTTTGAGTGCATTATTAAAGGTGTTTATTCAGTATTTAAAAAATTCTCCTAATTTAAAGATTTTTGTTTTTGAAAAAAAAAATTTTCATGTCTAGAGAAGCCGTGATTTAAAATTTTCATTATAATTACTATTAACATTATTGTTTAACATAAAGCCTATTGATTTGTAACAATGGGCTTTATATTAAAACATTTAATGAAAAAACTGAATGAAATTAGCGGTTTTCCATTCTAACCAAAATTGCAATTTTGCTTTAGAAATTTAATTTTTCAGCGTTAAGTGTTACCATATGATTAAGCAAATCATTTAGTAAAAACCCCAAGTCTCTAAGAGGTTTAGTTGCTGAGATATAGGCAAAACTAGACCTCAGATTACTCCGTGACAATCAGGCCTAGTAATATTGCTTAAAAAAGATACTTTTACAGCAAAATGCTCCGATCCGATTATGCCTTCTGCCGAAAACAGCGTGATAGAATCATCAGATACCACGTGACGAAGGTGGACCTAAGTGCCATCTCCCGGTAAACGGACAGTAAATACATAATGCACCAGACGGACATTTAATTCATTCTATACCCCTCCGCGTGTCAACTTGCAAAACTTCAAGCTGTGATTTTACTTCACAGAATAAAATCAACGTTTGTTTGCCATTTTTTTTTCGGTTCAAAATTTACTGTCAGAAAAAAACTCTACACAAACGCTTTACATATAAAGAGATCAGTTTTGCGAAATTTTTGAATATTCCACACTTAGTTGAAAAACAATGCATACTCAATGCGTCAGAAAAACTCATATTGCGAAAACATTAGGAATGACTCTAAGATTTAATGCTAATGAATATTTCTTACCTGCTCCTGAACCTTGTCCAGCACCTAAAGAGAAACAAAAGTATGTATAGCAGTGAAACTCATGACATGTTTTAAATAAGTAACTTCAGTAAACTCTGGATCATCCGCGAGCGGCTTATCACGAGCAATGTTAATATGCATTATATCAAAAAACCACAACTGCAACAAAGCTAACAAGCATATAATATCCGTCCTAGCATTGCCAAATTACCAGATCCTGCTCTAGTAATATGGATAAATGTTTGTGAAATATGAAGGAAAATTCGACCTGTCGAAATAATACTCAGCTAGTTGGTCAGCTGTACATTTATGTGAAGATGTATTTGCGCGTTTCTAACGAAATGGCACGTCGCACCGCCTTCCTTAACGCAGAGTTCAGATTAGCGGGAGGGGGGGGGATTGATCAATAAACAATTTTCCGCGCTTGTAAATGAGACAACCAATGTTCACTTAGACGCGCATTTAAACGTGAAAAAAAGTCTTAGTGTCCTTTACGTCACTTAATTTACTTTTCTGCTATTATTTTCGTTATTCTTAAATTATATTTAAAAATAACACAGTCTTTTTTAAAAAATACTAAGCACTTTTCATAATGCACTCAAAATGACAAAATAACTTTTCTGGGTCAGAAAGTACAACTTATTTATTCCTGTAGTTTTCAATTACTCCAAGAAAAAGACTTCTCAAACGAAAAAAAGTGCGGCTCAAATCATGTGGAGAATGATTTGTGATTTTATAGCTTTCAATCATAAATTTCAGGGTTGAAACATGCATATTTTTCTTAATGGGAAAGTTTAGTCTTAAATTATTTGAGCGCAGTTTTCTTGAAAAGTCTTTTACTTGAAAAGTCTTTTTCTTGGAATATTTGAAAATTACAGGAATACTTAAATTGTCTTTTGTGACCCAAAAAAGATATTTTGTCATTTTGAGTGCATTATTAAAGGTGTTTATTCAGTATTTAAAAAATTCTCCTACTTTAAAGATTTTTGTTTTTGAAAAAAAAATTTTCATGTCTAGAGAAGCCGTGATTTAAAATTTTCATTATAATTACTATTAACTTTATTGTTTAAAATAAAGCCCGTTGATTTGTAACAATGGGCTTTATATTAAAACATTTAATGGAGAAATTAAATGAAATTAGCTGTTTTCCATTCTAACCAAAATTGTAACTTTGCTTTAGAAATTTAATTTTTAAGCGTTAAGTGTTATCTTATGATTAAGCAAATCATTTAGTAAAAACCTTAAGTCTCTAAGAGATTCAGTTGCTAAGATATAGGCAAAACCACACCTCAGATTACTCCGTGACAATCAGGCTTAGTATAATAATATTGCTTAAAAAAGCTACTTTTACGGCAAAATGCTACGATTCGATTATGCCTTCCGCCGAAAACAGCGTGATAGAATCATCAGATACCACGTGACGAAGCTGGAGCTAAGTGCCTTCTCCTGGTAAAGGGACAGTAAATACATAATGCACCAGACGGACATTAAATTCACTCTATACCCCTCCGCGTGTCAACTTGCAAAACTTCAAGCTGTGATTTTACTTCACAGAATAAAATCAACGTTTGGTTGACATTTTTTTTTTCAGTTTAAAATTTACTGTCAGAAAAAAAATCTACACATACGCTTTACATATAAAAAGATCAATTTAGCGAAATTTTTGAATATTCCACCTCTTAGTTGAAAAAGAATGGATACTCAATGCGTCAGAAAAACTCATATTGCTACAACATTAGGAATGACTCTAAGATTTAATGCTAATGAATATTTCTTACCTGCTCCTGAACCTTGTCCAGCACCTAAACAGAAACAAAAGTATTGTTACAAATTCTGTGAATAGTAATCATTGTAGTAATGTAACCTGTAAATAGTTTCCCGTAGTGAATATACATCCCCTTTACATTCGGCCGAAGTATACGGATCCCCTATTCTTTTTTTCTTATTTCATTCACTGATTTTATCAATGAAAGTGTAGAACCGTGTAGCATTTTCTAGAATATTTGAGAGCTCTCTTTTCGGTGTGTATATAAGCCGTTAGCGATGGATAAAAAGTTAGTTTCGATTGAGAATTTGTGCTGAGAGTGTATTAGCTCTGTTTATTGCGAGGCATTTCGCTGTGTTGTTTTTCGTATTTGGAAGTAAATACGTGTGTAACCGTTGAGTTTACGGTTTGTGTGATATTTGCTTAATTGCTGATGATTAATTTAGCAGTTGTTGACGATCTTCCCTGTACATAGTGTAAATAAATTTCCTGTATTCTTAATCAAGAACTGTGTCGTCCTTCCAAGAAAGTTGGAAGTCTCACCGGATCCGTTACAATTGGCGCCCAACGTGGGGCTTCTTCTGGACTTTCTTGGAGTAAGTGTGACTTTGGAGATTTTTTTCATAAAGACTGTTTGAATTTATAGACTTTGTTTTTATGGTGATTACTCGCGTAATGGATGAACAATTAAAACAACTTCTTGACGCAATCAACTCTGTGAAAAATGATATGGCGGCTAATCAAGAACAATTGAAAAATGAACTGGGGATTAACCAAGAACAGTTAAATAGTGATTTAACTGCTAAAATTACTACAAGTCAAAATGAAATAAAAAGTGACCTAACGTCGATTAAACCATGATGGAGAATCAACTAACCGCCATGGGAGATAAAGTTGATAATCTGGGAGAAAAATTTGATACTGTGGAAGAGCGTATCGCCAATGTGGAAAAAAAGTTGGGAGAAGAAGACAAGAAATTGACTTCATTTAAGGAAGAAATAATTAAGGACATGGAAAGGAGATTGGCGACCGTAGAAAGCAGCTCTTTACAGTTTGGCGCTCCCACATCGGTTGCTCGACCGTCCATTAAACTTGCCGCATTCGATATGAAAACTTCGTGGTAGGTTTACAAAACTCAATTCATGATAGTGGCGGAAGCGAACGGATGGGACTCTGCTACCAAGGCCTGCCATCTTGCAGCATCCCTGAGATGTGACGCAGCGGACATTCTTCAGACCCTTCCGGACGGCCAGCGCCTGGATTTCGCCGCCCTCACATCTGCGTTGGAGCTTCGCTTCGGTGAGAAGTGCCAGAAAGATTTCAGCTGACTCCAGTTGAAGTCCCGTTTCCAGAAAACCGGGGAAACCCTGCAAGAGCTTGCGGCGGACATCGAGAGACTGTCTCATCTTGCTTTTTGCGACTGCCCTGCGGATGTTCGAGACAACCTGGCACTCAACTACTACATCGACGGGGTTCGAGATCCAGAAATACAGAAAGCTCTACGGATGGCGGATGTCAAAGACCTGAATTCGGCTGTTGTGTATGCGATGAAGTTGGAGGCCACCCAACAAGCAACCCGTGTGGATCGCCATCCCATCCGGACTCTGGAAGCTGATGAGCCTGATTCCAGGTCGTCCCATCTCGCTGAACTTGAGAGACAACTCGGTGACTTGGCAAGACATCTGAACAGCATAACAGCCCAAAAGAAACAAGAGCAGAAGTGCTGCAAATGCGGTAGTGAAGGGCACCTGCGAAGGAGTTGTCCTGCTCGCCAAGCTACGCGAGGGAAGGAAATCACCTCCACCAGAACTCTGCAGATTTCCTCTACTAGTAGTGGCAGTGATGGACTTTTCATTTACGCACATGTAAATGGGAATCCTTGCAAACTGATTGTCGACACTGGAGCCAATGTGCAATCATTATTACAGATGTGGCTATTGAATTTGGATTGAAACTGTTGTGGACATCGCCACGCGTGAGTCTCCAGACTGTGACAGGTGATAAAATCGAGATTGAAGGCAAAGTGGACTTGGAAATAGTGTTTGGGAATGACACCTACCATCATACGGCATTCGTCGCGGATATCACGGACCCCTTCATTCTCGGTTTGGACTTTTTAAAGAAATATGACTTCACTCTCGACTTTAAGACTAATGAGCTGCACTCGACGAGAGAAGACATAGCCGTTTTCCCCGCAGAAAGTGATGTAAAATCCGCTCATCAAATAAGAGCCCAAACAGATTTATCGATTCCCTCAAGGTCAGAATCATTAATACCTGGCTCCATTGAAGAAAGCAATAGTTTTCGATTTGGACTCATCGAATACCCTAACCTAAGCAATAACTTAAAAGGAGTGCTGGTAGCATCTACGCTTGTGGACCTTTCTAAGGATGTAATTCCTGTGAGAGTCGCCAACGTGAGTGAAAGGCCAAGGAATATCCGGAAAGGTGAAGTGTTAGCAACTTGTACTCCAGTAAACTGCATCATTAGAAGAATCAATTCTCCGAGACGGCGTCTTCTGAGTCCTTGACATCGAAGTTAACTGGGAGTGCGCCATTATCGAAAGATCAAAGAACTGCTGCGGAATAATTGGTGGATGATTTCAAGCATCTGTTTTCATCTACATCGGAGGATGTGGGCCGGACGAATTTAACGCAGCATAGGATCTACACTGGAGAACACCTCCTATTAAACAGCATCCAAGACGACTACCGTTCGCCAAGAAGGAAGAGGTTGAAACCCGCCTGAAAGAGATGAAGGAGAATGATGTAATCGAACCCTTATCCAGTCCTTGGGCCTCTCCCATCGTCTTGGTACGAAAGAAAGATGGCTCCACCAGATTTTGTATCGATTACCGACGGCTGAATGAAATCACAAAGAAAGGCAGTTACCCTCTTCCACGGATAGACGACACTTTGGACACTCTTTCCGGACACAAGTGGTGTTCGACACTGGACTTGAAGAGCGGCTACTGGCAGGTTGAGATACACCCTGATGACCGAGAGAAGACAGCGTTTACAACTGGACAAGGCTTATGGCAGTTTAAAGTGATGCCCTTCGGCCTTTTCAATGCACCAGCTACGTTCGAGCGTCTTATATAGACAGTGTTAAGAGGACTTTCCTACGAATCCTGTCTGGTCTACTTAGATGATATCATCATCGTGGGACGCAGTTTCGAAGAACTGGCAAATCTTAGGAAGGTGCTGCAAAAGCTTAAGGAAGCCAATCTGAAGTTAAGCCCGTCCAAATGTAATTTGTTCCGCCGGGAAGTGAACTACCTTGGTTACATCATCTCTTCTGAGGGTGTACAAACCGATCCAGAAAAGGTATCTGCGGTCAAGAGTTGGAGTCGTCCCGAAAACATCCATCAGCTGCGAAGTTTCCTGGGGCTCTGCACGTACTACAGGAAGTTTGTGAAGGGTTTTTCCAACATTGCACGACCTTTGCATAAGCTGACGGAGAGCAAGCAAAAGTTTGAATCGTCCAAAGAATGCGAAGATGCATTTCTACGACTGAAGGAGGGTTTAACATCAACGCCTATCCTCGCCTATCCTCAGCCTGAAAAATCCTTCATCCTGGACACTGATGCGAGCAACGAGGGCATCGGAGCTGTTTTATCCCAAGAAATTGACGGCAATGAACATGTCATCGCTTACTGGAGCAAATGCTTATCAAAGTCGGAGCGAAATTACTGCGTCACCAGAAAGGAGTTACTGGCCATAGTGAAAGCTGTAGAACACTTCCATCATTACCTCTACGGCTGAAAATTTCTGCTTCGGACAGATCATGCCTCGTTAACTTGGCTTTTGAACTTCAAAAATCCGTAAGGCCAGATAGCCAGATGGATACAGCGGCTCCAGGAATATGACATGGAGTTCAAGCATCCAAAAGGGTTATCTCACGGTAATGCTGAAGCTTTATCAAGGAGACCCTGTCCTGAGAACTGCTACTACTGTTCCCGAATCGAGAAACAGTATAGAGTGACTAGCCCTACCGCCTATCAGGTGACAGTGACTTCAACATCATCAGAACCTGATCCATGGAGTGACGACCAAGTTCGAAAAGATCAACTTGAACCCGACATAAAACCAATTTTGGAGTTCATGGAAAGTGACAGTCGGCGCCCTAGCTGGCAGGACGTTTCCATCTTCAGTCCTGCTACAAAAAGATACTGGGCTTTATGGAACTCTCTCCATTTACGGAACGGCGTTCTGTTCCGAAAATGGGAATCTGATGACGGCAAAACGTTTAGGTGGCAGTTACTACTTCCCCGATCAAGGATTTCAGATGTTATGAAAGAAATACATAGTAGTGCGACTGGAGGACATTTTGGTGTCTTGAAAACCCTCAATAAAGTTCGGGAGCGCTTCTTCTGGAGCAAGGCGAAGGATGACGTGGAGAAGTGGTGCCATTCTTGTGACGCCTGTGCTGCTCGTAAAGGACCGAAGAAGAGAAGCAGAGGGAAGCTACATCTGTACAACGTTGGAGCTCCTTTCGAACGAATTGGAATCGATATCCTGGGTCCTTTACCAAGAACTGCTCATGGGAACAAATACATTCTTGTTTCCATCGACTACTTCACCAAATGGCCGGAAGCATATCCCATTCCAGATCAAGAAGCTACCACCGTAGCAGAGACTCTAGTCCAGCATTGGATCTCGAGATATGGAACACCTTTGCAGATCCATTCCGACCAAGGGAGGAATTTCATCTCTGCTGTGTTTAAGGGCCTATGTCAAATTCTCGGAATTGAGAAAACTAGGACAACACCGCTACACCCACAATCGGACGGCATGGTGGAGAGATTTAACCGCACAATCCTGAATAATCTCTCGCTTATGGTATTTAGAAAACAACAGGATTGGGACAAGAAGCTACCTTTGTTCCTGCTGGCCTACCGCAGTTTTGTCCACGAGATTACCGGATATGCCCCATCTCAGATGCTCTTCGGACGAGAGCTTCGGCTACATTGTGATCTCGTCTTCGGTCGGTCTCCGGATGCGCCTCATCGCCTGAGGAGTACATCCAGGATCTCCAGGCCCGGTTGGAAGACGTTCATAACTTCGCACGAGAGCGAATCAACAACGCGGCAGAGAAGATGAAGACCCGATACGACACAAGGTCTACTGGACATGAATTTAACGAAGGCGAAAAGGTTTGGTTATGGAATCCCATCCGACGGAAAGGTCTTTCACCCAAATTGCAGTCGCATTGGGATGGACCCTATAAAGTCCTTAACCGATTGAATGACGTCATAGTGAGGATCCAAAAATCACCTAATGCAAAACCTAGGGTTGTACATTATAATCGGTTAGCCCCATACTATGGCCATAGCTCATGAGTATTACGTAAACAACCATGGTTGATAACATAAAAGTTGTAGATAATTTTTGCTTTTAATGTTTAGAGATATTTCTTGTTATTATTGTGTTTCCTATGCTTTATTGGTTACTATTTAATGTTTGTATTTGTGAACTTGTGATAGAAGTTTGATACCCTTTCTGGGGATTGTACTGCCCGGGACGTGCAGTCCTTGGGAAGGGGGCAATGTTACAAATTCTGTGAATAGTAATCATTGTAGTAACGTAACCTGTAAATAGTTTCCCGTAATGAATATACATCCCCTTTACATTCGGTCGAAGTATACGACCCCCTATTCTTTTTTTTTTCTTGTTTCATTCACTGATTTTATCAATGAAAGTGTAGAACCGTGTAGCATTTTCTAGAATATTTGAGAGCTCTCTTTTCGGTGTGTATATAAGCCGTTAGCGATGGATAAAAAGTTAGTTTCGATTGAGAATTTGTGCTGAGAGTGTATTAGCTCTGTTTATTGCGAGGCATTTCGCTGTGTTGTTTTTCGTATTTGGAAGTAAATACGTGTGTAACCGTTGAGTTTACGGTTTGTGTGATATTTGCTTAATTGCTGATGATTAATTTAGCAGTTGTTGACGATCTTCCCTGTACATAGTGTAAATAAATTTCCTGTATTCTTAATCAAGAACTGTGTCGTCCTTTCAAGAAAGTTGGAAGTCTCACCGGATCTGTTTAGGTATGTATAGCAGTGGAAGTCATGACATGTTTTAAATAAGTAACTTCAGTAAACTCTGGATCATCCGCGAGCGGTTTATCCACCAGGCGGATTATCCGAAACTCAATCAACAATTAGGAACTTCTATCTTCGCGGAAATAAGCAAATACCAATGGCTGTTTTTTTTTATTTTATTTATTTATTTATTTATTTTTGTCGACAAATTGCAAATTTAATCTCAGTTGTTTTTGTTTTATATATTTGTCTGTTTTTTTTTTTTTTTTTTTTTTTTTTTTTGCTTTCTTCGTCATACATATACTTGTTCTATATTGATGTTCTGTTGCGCAAAAGTACAGAACATTTTTACAGTACTGTATATATTTTATTGAAGAAAGTGTTATGCATCAATGCAGCTACGTTTTTGAGGTAGGACAGTTGTTATCTTCTTCGTCCCTCATTTTGTCTTTTGGCGTTTATCAACAATTTTTATTATCCACGGCACTTGTGCACCCAATGGGGTCGTTTCCAAAATTTCAAAAGTATTTTTTTTTTTTTTCGGAAAGAGAAACATAGTATCTGATCTTTTTTCAACAATTTATTTAAGTTTAATATTTTTAAAAAAATACTTAAATCGATGCTTCTTCATCGTTTAATGCTTCTGCCGATGACATCACAAATGATAAAATGCCCTTCAGTGTTGCCATTCACGGTCCAAAATTTTTAATTCGCATCTTAACTCACGTGCATTAACAACGATGTGATTGCTTGCAAGCGTAGAGCGCAATTTTAATTCGCTGCTTGAGTATCATATTGTGTAAACGTAGTAGAAAATGTGGCAAAGTGCATCATTTGGGACGTCATAAAGACAACGCCTTGTTTGAAAAATCGGGCATTTAAAAAAATTAATTTAAAAAACTGCTGGAAAAATAAAAGTATTTTCTGGTTCCATGTTTTTTTTTTTTTTTTTTTTTTTTTTTTTTTTTTTTTTTTTTTGCTCATTCTATCCATTTCAATGACTAAAAAAAGTACTTTTGACTGAAGGAAACCGCCCCATTCCGCAGATAATCGGGAGTTAACTGTATAAAGTCCTTTATTCTTAACTGGTTGAATTGATGTTTGAATGCAGCATTCTCAATACGTATAATTCCAAAAAAAAAAAACTGGTACCAATTATTCTGACGTAATTTCAAGTCTGCTCCAAATGAAAAAAATTTTTAGATTTTCATTTACTTAAAATTTTCCTTTCTTAGTTTCACTATACGGAACCAAAACATTAAATAAAATATCTTCAATTTTGCGAATACAGCATTTGTGCAAAATTAGGAGAATGGAATTAGTATCATAGAATTATTACTCTTCGCAGAACCAACACATTACAACTTTTCTCTCTCAAACGCAATCGAAATCTTTTTCTCTTTTAGTTTTTGTCTTTCTGTGTTTCAGTTTTTAAATTGTCTTTTTTCTTCTATTTATTGAAGTTTCAAATTAATTACAACGTTGTTCAATTCACATAGGGTTTTTGAACATCTACTTCTAGAATCAGAGTTTAACTTTTTCTACGACGTAACTCAGTTTTAAGACAATTTGTAACTATACTAATTTCGTTTTAGTTTACTCAACGGTAAGTCTAACATGCTTTATTGACACATCAATTAGGATTGATGTAAAATTTTCTATGCCTATTTTGAGTTTTTCTTAATTCGCAAATTTACCTCATGTTGTTCGCTAACTTGATCCATGGCAGGGCACGAGTGAAAGCTTTGCTAAAGTTTAAAAAAAGAAAAAAGTAACAAATGCATAATGCATAGTAGTGCCGAAGCAAAAATAAAACTGTGCTGTTGATACTGTGTAGATCAGTGAAAGAAAGTTTTTTTCTGTTGCATCTACCAGCTTTAAAGAAAAACTAGCCGCCGAGGTGGCTAGATCAGCGGCTCAGGCCCCAATTTCGACCGCCCCGCCTTCGACGGCTCGCACTAGTCACCCCCCGGTGGGTTGGTGTACAACTCGGTTCTTCCGAAGTTCTAAAGTACAGTGCCTGAGGCGAAGCATTTCCTTTGCTTCGCTCAGCAAAAAAAATTTAAAAGACGTTTTCGGTATGTAAATTACATTCATTCAAAGGAAAAGTTGAAAAAATTATCGCATCGAAAAACACATCGCCTGCGTCGGCACATCAATTAATAAACTATGTATTATTATTATTATTTTATTTTGATTTTGATTTATTTTCTTTTTTTTTTTTTTTTTTTTTTGCGGCGCAGCTTTAGAATTATTCGATTCTGAACTATTTATTAACTTCCGAATTAAGCAGGAAAAAGAGAAAAATAAAAGCATTTAAGATAAATAAATACCTTTGTGCTGAACAGTAAAGTAAGACAAAACAACGTTAAGAAGCACAAATTTGTAAATTGCAGCGGACACGTGTTTCGGCGTTACAGGGAACGCCTTTTTCAATGCAAAAAATAATGAAAGAAAATTATGCATTGGAGCAAAAATAAAACCGCGATTCAAGCAAGTAAATTTCATTTTTTTTTTCACTGGCTGTATCAGTGTTTGAATGCAGCATTTTTAATACGCATTACATTAAAAAATCCTGTTGCCAGGTATTCTGCTGGATCCGCCATGTCTAACTTTTTAACCGACTTCAAAAAGGAGGCGGTTATCAGTTCATACCGTATGTATGTTTTTTTTTTTGTTTGTTTGTCCACTCATAGCGTCTCACCTAGTGAACCGATTTTGATGATTCTTTTTTTAATGGATAGGGGATGGCTCAACTTAGGTCCCATTACTTTGTTTGACCATTTTTGTTCTTTAGAAAAAAAGTTATGGGCAAAAAACCGTAAATTCTATGCAATTTCCCTATTAAATGATTAAAGTGATATTGTAGCAAAGTACGCACTTTTCATCTGTGGATAATGGTGGCTCAGTGGTAGAATTCTCGCCTCCCACACGAGCGACCCGGGTTCAAATCCCGCCTAGGACAAAGTGAATTTTACTAAATTTTCGTTTCTACTGTTTCCCGTATTTTCTCGAATGTTGTATTAATTTCTGTATCTTTCCAAGTCTGGAAAGTTCCATCACTTTCTCAAGTTGTATATAAGCAGATGTAACGTTCATTCGTGGTTCTGAATAAAGATCTCGAGTTGAAACTAACGAGTATTCGCTTCATTTGGCTTTCACTTTGTCTTCGCTATCTTCATCTACGCGACAATATGAAACTCATTGTTATAAAAGTTTGGTGCCATATAACAGTAACATTACTAGTAATTGTAATGATAATTTTGAATGAAGGCTTCTCTGAAGCAAGCATCAAATTTCTTCAAGTGATATTTCGATAATGGGGAATCTGGCGCTGTCGTCTCATTTTTGGCGTAAATAATTTTATTTTAGTAACCCTGCTGATTTATAGTAACTCTATGTGAATTACAAAATCTTCCTTTCTTCAGTGCTATTGCTCCATAGTAGGGGTAAACCTAACCTGGAAGCGAGGTGATGCAGTGATTAGGATCTGCTTAGCCATCACAATGCTACCATTAGGTTTGCCTCAACTACTCTGTAGTATTTTTACCGTTATCATCTATGCCGATAACAGATGATCGGAGCTAAGTAAGAAAATACAAGATTGCATCATGAGCAACTTAGATGCTGTGGAATGTAAATTAGTTAGGAAAAACGCAATACTTAAATGGTTATAATTAAATTAACTACGCATGATTTCCAGAGAAGAACAAAGATAAGTTTTTAGTGCCAATCGCTTAAAGTTTAACGCGTGTCAATAGTTTTTTTTTTTAGTATGGAGCATTTTTAAGAAAAAAATGTGAAGTTTCGTGATGGTAAATTCTTACTATTCCTGAAATACCTACATTTACACTAAAAAGAATGAAATAAAAAAATTTTGAAAAAAAAAATAGAACCGACTTCAAAATTGCTCTAAAAAGTGAAAAATAATTTTATTCTTTAAACACCATCGATAATGCTTTTAAACATAATTTTTGAAGTTGGCGCAAAAACGATAGCATTCACAGCCATAACTCAAATACAACTATAAATTTAACCAGGCCCAGTTCCTTCACTATCACATATATTATGCATTGATGACAGCATATTTGAATAGAGATATAAATGTTTCGTTCGTAACTTTGGATACTTTTCTGAAAAAAAATATGAACGAAGTATGGTTACACTGGATTTTACGTTTTGTTTTTGCGCCAACTTCAAAAATTATGTTTAAAAGCATTATCGATGGTGTTTAAAGAATAAAATTATTTTTCACTTTTTAGAGCAATTTTGAAGTCGGTTCTATTTTTTTTTCAAAATTTTTAAATTACAGACTTTCATCTTCTGCAAACTTTACTGCCTTAGTTTCAGTTCGCGTCATTGTAACATTACAATAAAATGCAGTTTATTTCGCAAATATCAGATTTAACGTATCGTTAGAAGAGCGGTCGAGTGAAGTCACCCAATATACCGGTAGCAGTGGCGTCACTATGGGGGGGGGGGGGGGGGTCGAGGCGGACGGTCCGCCCAGCGAGTCACCCGTCGGGTGTGTAACACCCAAAGGGCGATTCTCGAAAAAATGTCCCGTGCGTAACGCTAAGTTTTTTATTTTATTCAAGTAACTATTTTTTAAATATGGGATTAACTGTTATGCTTTGATCGTACATTAAAGATTGTATTGTTACCCAACAGCATTATTTTTTGAAGGCTTTGTTTAGCTGAAAAAAAAATACATAGCGTTACGCACGGGACATTTTTTTTGAGATTAGTCCCAAAGTGAAATTGCAAGTTATGAAGCTAAAATGAATTTTTAAGACTACAAAATTGCAGAATTTTCCGGGGGGAAAACCCCGACCCCCTTATTTCCACCCCACGTCATGAAGTGAATACTCAGGATTAGGTTCATATTGCCAGTATTTAGGCTAAGTAGTGACTTCCAATTATATCAAAAACTGAACCCCATTATCTTTCCCTGTATTTAAGATACATTTAAAATAATAAAGGGGCCATCAATTTCACACACCCCTAACTTTTATGAACTTGCAACGGCCATGCACATATGGGTCTTGGGCAAGATATATAGAAGCGTTCATAGTTTTCATTTGTCTGTTATACATTATAGCACTCAAAATTTCGCGATACACAAAGGTAGTTCTTTTTAAAAATTCTAAATGTTTACATAGAATATTATAACATTTTTTTTTCTTTTGTAAGGGGTGATACCACAAATTACCACCCCGGGTTTCACCCATGCTAGATACGCCACTGTCGGTGCTTCCTATTATGGTGTACTTATATACATTTTTGACATACAAGCGACGTCTACGGAGAATGTCGGATCTAGTTGTGTAAGAGTTGATGATTTGTTGTATGACCAGAAACGGCAGTCTGAGCTGCAGTTGTGAGGGTTACGTGTGTTTGTGTTGGTTTCAAGAAGTTTTTACAAGGCAACAGCAATTAAGTGGCAAGGCTCTCACTATATACTCTACAAGAATATTACATCTTTTCGTAACCTGCTATTTTGCGAGATTTTGCTTTATTAGGGAGGAGCATATTCGGAACATGAGAAGACATTTGCTGATGCTTCTAAATACAAGTGATCTATTCGATCGAGTGCTACATTTTTGTGTGGTTCAAAAACAGACGACTCATGGTAAATTATTGGACTATCTGTGCCTTACATTATCAGCATTCACAACGGCAGACCTCGTGGTGGCTGTTCATAATCTTCCACCACTGTCTTGTAAATACCGACTGGATCATAAAATTCACTCTTATAACACTAGATGGTTGCACCGTATTCATGGGTCGCAGCAACATCAGTTTTACACGCCTAAAATTTGTATTACTTAAATCCAAACTTACGACTGCCTGTTACTGGACACTTGTCTGGTACTGGTGCCGTTACCATACTATTAATTTTACAAATATCAGTTTTTATACAAAATTATAGATAGATGGATTTATATTTACATACAACAACTTTTATATCTAAAGTTCTTAAAGTGATCTTGTCTCTCCTACCATTCCATCTCTCGTTGCGGAATATCTATGGTAATACGGATTGAGGGAGGAAATATGACGATAATCCGAAGGGGAATACTTTCGATTTTTTCCCAGGAATAGGGTCTTATGCGTCTTTTGCCTCGAAATTTGTTATCAGAATTCAACAAAGAATGTACGATAAAGATATCAACACTTTTTACTTGTTTGCAAACTATTTTGAAAATCTGCCAATTTGTTTTAAATATATGTCCAATTATGACACAATAATAATCAAATCGCTAAATTATTTTTAAAAAATCTTTTAGGTGCTTTTTAATTTTTACTTACCAGCTCCTTTGCCAGGTCCTCCAGCACCTGAAATGAAATAAAATTATGCATTGGAGCAAAAATCAAACCGCGATTCAAGATAGTAAATTTCATTTTTTTTTTTCACTGGCTGTATCAGTATTTGAATGCAGCATTTTTAATACGCATTAGATCAAAAAATCCTGTTGTCTAGTATTCTGACGGAATCGCCATGTCTAATTTTTTCTAATTATAGCCTTTCATATTCTGCAAGCTTTCCTGCTTTAGTTTCATTTCGCGTCATTGAAACACTTCAATAAAATGCAGTTTATTTCGCAAATATCAGGTTTAACGTATCGTTAGAAGAAGGGTGGTGTGAAGTTACCCAATATATCGGTATCAGTGGCGTCACTAGGTGGGGGGAGGTCGAAGCGGACGGTCCGCCCAGCGAGTCACTCGTCCGGGGTGTAACACCCCATTTTATTCAAGTAACTATTTAAATATGGGATTAACTGTTATGCTTTGATACTATATTAAAGATTGTATTATTCCTCAACAGCATTATTTTTTGATGGCTTTGGTTAACTGGGAAAAAAAAATACTTAGCGTTACGCTCGGGACATTTTTTTGAGATTAGTCCCAAAGTAAAATTGCAAGTTATGAAGCTAAAATGAATTTTTAAGACTACAAATTTGCAAAATTTTCCGGGGAAAACCCCGACCCCCTTTTTTTCACCCCACGTCATGGAGTGAATTCTATGTTCGGGATTAGGTTCATATTGCCAGTATTTAGACTAAGTAGTTACTTCCAATTATAACAATAACTGAACCCCATTATCTTTCCCTGTGTTTAAGATACGTTTAAAATAATTAAGGGACCATCAGTTTCAGACACTTCTTACTTTTATGAACTTGCAACGGTTATTCACATATGCGTCTGGGGCAAGTTATATAGACGCGTTCATAGTTTTCATTTCTGTTGTACATCATAGCACTCAAAAGTTCGCGAAACACAAACGTAGTTCTTTTAAAAAAAATCAATGAATTTCATGTTTACATAGAATCTTATAACTTTTTTTTTTTTTGCTTTTGTGGGGGGGGGGGTGAAACCACAAATAACCACCCCGGGAGTCACCCATGCTAGATACGCCACTGTCGGTGCTTCCTATTATGGCGTACTTATGTACATTTTTAACATACAAACGACGTCTACGGAGAATGTCGGATCTAGTTGAGTAAGAGTTGATGATTTGTTCTATGACCAGAAACGGCAGCTTGAGCTACAGTTGTGGGGGTTACGTGTGTTTGTGTTAGTTTCAAAAAGTTTTTGCAAGGCAACAGCAATTAAGTGGCAAGGCTCTCACTATAGACTCTACAAGAATATTACATCTCTTCGTAACCTGCCATTTTGCGAGATTTTGCTTTATTAGGGAGGAGCATATTCGGAACGTGAGAAGACATTCGTCGATTCATTGCTACATTTTTGTGTTAATGAAAAATAGACGAACATTGGTAAATTATTAGACTATCTGTTCCTTACAGTATCTGTTTTAAAGCTTCAAGAGGAGACTTTGCAACCCACGGAAACCTTTTGGCTGCTATTGCTCAACAAATGAGTTGTTTTTCTGGATTTTTAAAACTACGCAAATATTACACTATATACAAAGATTTCATTACTTGCTTGTGAGAACTTTGTTCACGAAAGCTTAAACAATAAATTTTAAATAAGTAATAATCACAGAACTCAAACAAAAATTTTTGAAATTTTATATATTATTTTTCTTACCGGCACCCTGTCCAGCGCCTGAAAGAAATAAAAATGCATATGAGAGCAGAGCTTGTGGTAATTTAAACAAATAAATAAAACATTTTTTGTGTTTGAAGGTTGTTATGGTTTTTTTATGTTTGTTTTCTTACTAAGAAATGATAATGACCACGTTTCTCTTATGGTGACGCAATGCTAAATTTACATTAAAAAAAACTCTAAGCTTTTTTTCTGCTTTAAATTTTCCTACTCTAATTACACCCTGAAGCATCGAAGTGTCAAAACAAAATAGGGTAACGGCGCCAGTAACAGACATGCTTAAGACTAGCTCCCAGATTAACAAAACTTTCTGAGCCTTTTAACGTATTTAGAGTTTTAAAACCATTTTTCTCTCATGCAACTACATCTCATCTAACGTTTGACTGCTCCTGGATCCTCTGAGTTAGTTAATTCGATTTCTATATGCTCAATTTCGAAAAAAGATTCAACCCCCAGTAACAGACACCGACAATTCTGATAAAACCCAGTAACATATAGGATGAGAGAAGAATGAGTAATGGACATAATACCCCTTTTCTCTTCAAAATATGCAAAAGTTTTTTTTTTTTAATCGAAAACCTTATTAAATTAAAAAAAGCATGAACACCGGCAGACCTTGCGGCGGCTGTTCATAATCTTCCATCACTAACTTGTAAATACCAACAGGCTCATAAAATTCCCTCTGATAACACTAGATGGTTGCACCGTATTCATGGGTCGCAGCAACATCAGTTTTACCCGCCTAAAATTCGTATTAGTTAAATCCAAACTTACGACTGTCTGTTACTGGACCCTTGTCTGTTACTGGTGCCGTTACCCTACTATTAATTTTACAAATATCAGCTTTTATATAAAATTATAGATAGATAGATAGATAGATAGTTACACACAATAACTTTTATATCTAAAGTTCATAAAGTGCTCTTGTCTCTCCTACCATTCCGTCTCTCGTTGCGGAATATCTATGCTAATACAGATTGAGGGAGGAAATATGACGACAATCCGAAGTGGAATACTTTCGATTTTTCCCCAGGAATAGGGTCTTATGCGTCTTTTGCCTCGAAATTTGTTATCAGAATTCAACAAAGAATGTACGATGAAGATATCAACATTTTTTACTTGTTTGCAAAATATTTTAAACTTCTGCCAATTTGTTTTAAATATATGTTCAACTAGCTTTTACCCGCGGCTTCGCTCACGTTGATATAGTTTTTTTCAATCTATTCAAGTTAACGATCAACACAGGCAGAGGTCAAATAGTTACCAAAAAAAGGTTTGTCTCAAGTTTCGCTGGCATTTTAAACTGTCAGCTCATTAAATGTATCAAAAAGTATGATTAAAACTGAAAATCAAGGGAAAAAGGGTAAATGAAATGTCGCCAAAACTGGGAAGACACTCAAAAAATCCCACAAAATAAATCTTGAAAACGTTCAGGAGTTGTAAAGAAGTTAGTTTGGGTAATTCTCAAAAAATCCAATTCGAGTAAGGGCAACTATTCTTAAGTAAAGTGAAACAGTTTCCGTATAATCCTGATCTCCGTCAAATAATTTCCAGCGCTTTACCGGCTATCTAAATTATTGTATAATGTATAGCTTCTTACCGGAGATATCGTCCCAAAATACGGTCAACAATCACTACAAATCCTGATTCTAATAATGTCCTCTTACAGTGAGAACATCAAACCTTTAAAATCCCCATTAGAAGGAAATCAACGGTTTCTAAATAACGTAAACGGTCCCGATCACAAAACCAAAAAGTTCAGAGTGAAAATACCATTAAAATCAAAGTAAGGACAACAGTTTTTTTTTTTTTTTTAAGATCCCATTTAAATGAGGACAATAGTACAAAAAACTTCTCATTTCGCAAAGAGAAAAATACCCAAAAGTCTCTATTAGAATGGTCTCTATCAGCGTTTTCAAATAACATTTCCCTCTGATGATTTCCGTCAAGATTATTTCCAAAAATCTTCATCAGTACAGGCCCGATAGGATAAAAAACAAAAAAATAAAACAAAAACAAAATAAAAGAAAGAAAGAACAATATACTCCATTGTCGTCATTAAAATAGGGACATTAATTCCACAAAATCCTAATTAGCATCATTAACCCTTAAAAATACGCACGAAAAAAAAAGAAAATGAAAAGTTTCATAAAAATTTTAAATGATTCGCCAATGCACTAACGTGGTCGCCTGGTAAAACGGGAAATAAGAAATGAATTTGGTGGATTAATTTACATTTTAATAGTAGTTTTAATGTTATTTAAGAGCGTTGTTTCACTCATTTGGCGTATTAATTTTACTTTAATACCTCATAGTACTTAATGATCTTTTTACGAAAATTAATTTGGCAGAATTTTTACATTTTAATGCAACTTTTGTAATTTCTGTAGCGCCAAAATTTTTAAACACGCGTCCCGAACACGTTATCATAACTCTTCCTATCAAATAAGTTTTTAAAATGTCATTTTGTTTAGTTTCATTATATATTTTTGCAATTAAAAGCAGCGTTAAAATGTAAAATAATAAATCCAAATCCATTATTAATCGCCAAGGGACCACAGTACCATATATTCACCAGAGCCTTGCCAAGTTTATAAAACTGAGTAAAATGTTTGTATATTCATAAGATATGATTTTTAATTCCAAACAGAAGATGCTATAAAGAAAATGTTTGCATGTATTTGGCCGTTCCTGTCGAAAAATAAATCTTTGTTCGACGATAACTGGGAGTAGGGGGAGCGGCCTCTATTTCATAAATTTATTTAGTTAGCAGATAATTGTATGCAGAAAAAATGCCCAGCGTTGCCTGGGTCTGTAATAATTATGAGAAACAATTGCTACTTTTATTCGTTCTCTGCTGTAACTGAAATAACTGAAAACACACCGCTTTGACGTAACAAAAAATAGAGCTTCTTCCTCACACATAAAAATAAAATGGCAATAAGTATGAAGAACAAAATAGTACTATTTTAGAAACGAACAAGAAGTTCTGTCTAGAACTAGACGAGCCTACTTTCCCGTATACCCATACTACTTTCTAGTACCTGATCAATGTTCTCAAAAATAGCTAAAATCGCAAATGTTTTCAAACATATTTCAAGTAATATAAGCTGATTTCTTGGAATAAAATATTCCTCACTCATCTAAAAAAAAAAAAAAATAGCAGCAACTTTTAAACAAAGCAGCTAATACACTTTTTTCCGTTAAAAATATCTTTAACAGCTTTCAAAACGAAAAAAAAAAAATAGTTAAAATTAATAAGCTCCTCATTAAAATAAATACATCATATAAAAAACCGTTTATTTTTCCCCTGTTGCCAAAAACAATTTTTTAAATGAATTAAAGCACTTACCAAAATAAATAAAAACAATAAAATATCAACTAATAAATAAATAAAACAAGAAATAATTTTCATTGTCAAAAAGATTAAAAAAAATCGTCTGCGCATATCTTATGTAGAAACATAAATGATTTCGAGTTCATTCGCCGAAAACTGAATACCTAAATTAAAACTTTAGCATAAAAATAAAAACAAGTCTAATCAACAATAATTATTTTACAGTCAAAACCATAGCTGCGGAGTCGGAGTCAAACTCATTTTGGGGTACAGGAGTCAGAGTCAAATATCTAAGAATCGGAGTCAGTCATTTGTCCTCCGTGTATAAATTTTTGCCAAAGATACGAAGTAAGAGTCGAAGTCGGGGAGTCGAGGTCCGATTAATTGTCTTGCACAGGAGTCGGAGTCGGAGTCAAGTGCCCCTAAATTCTCGGAGTCGAAGTTTGGCGTCAAGAGCTATTTCCAACAAAATTTGTTTGAAGTAAATCAACCTTCAAGTACGGAATCTACATTGACTTTCAGTTTCCCCGTAGGCGCTAATGTTAAGGGATTTGAACTGTTCAAAATTGAACGGAAAATTGTTCAAATCCAAAAGATATTTTATATACAAGTTTTTCATCAAAAGCTTTTTCCTACAAAGTTTGTTTGAATCAAATTCGCCCCACAGTTCGGAATTGCCTTGAATTTCCCCGTAGGCGCTAATGTTAAGTTTTTTTGAACTGTTCAAAATTGAACAAAAAATAGTTCAAATCAAAAAGTAAAATATGGGAATGAGGTGTCCTCGCCGAGATTTCTTGAACAAAAAAAAGTTTTTTCGAATCGGACTATTCATTCAAAAGTTATTAGGGGGGGGGGGACAGACAGACAGACCGACCGACATTTTCTCCCACCTCAATACCCTACTTTCCAATTTTTAATTTTTCAATATTTATTTAATTACTAGCTTACTACCCGGCGTTGCCCGGGTGCTTTTCAATTCAACATATCATTTAGATAATTAAATGGATGAACTATATCTAAATGAGAGTAAAAAATTGCATTCACACCACTCTAGGCTAAAATTAGATAAGTGTAAGTTGCATAAAAAGACGTACGTCAACTACATTTTATATTTTATATTTATGTCAAATTTCTATTTTCGTAGGTAAAAATGACAGTTAGACATTAATATTGGTGTCTTGCAACGATTCAAAATTTGTCTAGATTAAAATTTATTTCAAATTTTTAAAACCTCACACTTGCCGTAAATGTTGTACATGATAACTCAAACTGATGCAGGTAGTAAGAGCACATATTTAAGTTTGCTGCTCTAAAGTATTCCTTTGAGAATGTCGAAATTTTAATTTACAGAGGCACAGTCGTCATGAGGGGTAGCAATGGTTCCACTGAATAATAGTTGCCATAGATATAGTTACAGTTATTATTTTAAGTTACATAAAGTATTAAAAATGGAGAAGGTGAACGCGAACTTATGGAACGAACTATATAAAACCTGTCAATTGAACTGCCTTATAGAAAAAGAAATAGGCGTGCACATTTTGGTCACTATCCGCGTCATTTTTTTTTTTTTCTTTTTAAATTATTTTCAGGCCAAGAAATTAAAAGAAAGAAATTTTGTTTATGTTTTACAAAAGCTTGTTGCACATTTGTTCTCCATATCCGCAGCTTAAAAACGAAGGAAATGTATTTCCACGTTTAGAAACGTAATCCAAATACTAAAAAGTTAAATTATTCAAAATTTTCCAATTTGTAAATATGACACAAATCTTGCTCCTAAATACAATTCTTAGGTCCCCTTCCAGCAGCAAAATGAAATACATTTTTGAGTGAACCCAACCTTAAAGCATGAAACATAAAGCTATTTATATAGGAAATAGGTAAATTTCACGTGTGCATTTAAAGTACTTAATCGCCTGCCCTTCTGACTTATTGATCGTGATACCGAATTCACTGGAGATTTTAATTTTCTTGAAGCTTAAAGAATGATGTATTGTGATTAGTGGTTATACGTGAGATACAAATTGTTTCACCTCATCCCTCCACTGTGATCAGAGTTGCTTCTATAGCACTGATACGTATTCGTTTTTATCTTACAACATTTTTTCAACGACGGTTGAATTAATTAGTGGTAGTTGCAAACACTAATATTCTTCGATTGTTTGCAATAAAAGTTGTCGAACTGAGAGTTTTGTGATTGGAAATGGAGCTTTGCTCAACTAATTTCACGATGAAGACTAAAAAGAAAAAACTTTATTATGTGGCGTAATATTTCATCATGCCCATTTCAGTAGCAATCGCTTCGTGCCAAAAGTTGCCTCATACCCACTAACTGGTTTAAAATTAATGCTAGTCAGCAAAGATGCTCCATCAGGTGTACTATTGCTTCGAGCGTTAAAGTAATATAAAATTTTAAACGATTAAGAAATTTGTTTAAATTTTAAATTTAAATTAATATTTCTTCGTATTTTTTCAAACTTTAAACTTTTACCCTTCTAAAACTATGAATTCCGCCGTATTAAATTTCCGTGTGGTTTCGGGTCTAAAGGTGCTCAGCCTTTTATTTTACCATACATTAGCAATCCTAGTATGGTAGTTTATGTATATGTAATGAACCCCATGGACTATCCCAGTCCCCCTTGAAAAATAAATTCAATCTACGCTACTATGCACAAAAATGATTATTTTGCAAACCATTAGCTATATTAGTATTTTTTCCCCTGATCTTTGATAACCTGGAGCGATTTCTGTGAAACTTAGGTGAACCGAATTAGGTAAATCATGGAATGGTATAAATAACGTATACATATTGATTTGTTTAAGGATAATAAAATATTAACTTAAATTTCCCTTTGCAAGGATGTCGTTCTAATGTAAGTTTAGTATTCTAATGCTAAAATTGTTGAAGATTGTACTTCGATAATGAATGCATTTTTAATACCTATCTCAATTTGGTATTTTCTGTGCTGTGTATGTAGAAAATACACATCAAAATTTCATTTATAGTTACGGTATTATTACATGAAAACTTATTAGCGAAATGCACGAGCAAATTGAAGAAGAACTGACGGTGATTTCAATGCATCCCTCTGTCTTAGCAGAGTACAATTAAAGAACTACTGAAAGCCAGCATTTCTTTTTCGTTCGGCTTTCTTGCCAAACATGCTGTACGCTTGTCGCTAATCGACATTAACAACCATTGTTGAGGATACTTTTTTGTGTTGATTGCATTTAAAATATCCCCTGGTGGTTATATGTTGCTAACCATTTTCATTTGCTTTGAACCAAGGTTCACAAATTTAACGACTACAGTTAAACTTTGATGAAACTCCATTTCGTTCATTTTTACAGGCTTTTCATTCAGACCAAATTCACAACTAAACGATAATTCGTTCGTGTCGAAAAGAGCAATTTTATAATTAAAAATATGAACTTGAACCTCTTTGGATCTTTTTTAAATTCCAAAAACCAGCCTATATGAATTCCTGAGCAACAATTTAACTCTGTGCCAAATTTGAAAGAAATCCGACTAAAATTGTAGATTTGTATAAGGAAGATAAACACACACACACACAAACATACATCCATTTATATATATATATATATATATATATAGATATATAGATATATATATATATATATATATATATATATATATATATATATATATATATATATATATATATATATATATATATATATATATATATATATATATATATATATATATTAGTACTTTCACCCCTGTTCTTTGACAGCCTGGAGCGACTTCTATTAAATCGGATATAGTTGAACCGAATTACTTAAAGATTCGGCGTAAATCAAGGAATAGTATAAAGAAAATTTATATATTGCAAATTGATTTCATAAGGATCATAGAACATTAAATTAAATTCCTGTTGTAAGGATGAAATAGATGTGGTTTAAATAAAAGCAGTCTAATGCTGAAGCAGTCGAAGATTGTACGTCAATATTTAATGCAATATTATTACCTTACTCATGTTTGTATTTTCTCATCAACGGGAAAAACCCTGATCAAAAATTACACACAACCCTTACTGTTGTGTATTTTATACTTACACAATGTTTAAAAATTATAATTTAACAGTAGCATTCAAATTAAGTAGAACCATGAGTAGCATCAATGAACCCCTTGGCTTCGTAGGTCACAGTTTAAGAAACGATGTACCGCATCATTTCTTATATCTACGACTTTCACGCCAAACATGCTTTAACGCTCATCACTAAACGGTATTGACAGCTATCGTTCCGGATATGTTTTGGGTTGATTGCATTTAAAATAGCTCCCGGTGGTTACATGTTGATAACCGTTTGCATTTGCTTTGAACCAAGGTTCACAAATTTAACGATTAAAGCTAATCTTTGAAGAAACTTCATCTAGGGTAGTTTTTTACGGGCTTTTCATTTTGACTAAATTTATAACTATACAAAAATTCGTTCGTGCAGAAAAGAGCAATTTTATGACTCAAAATATGATATTAGACCTCTTTGGGTCTTTTTAAATTTCCAAAAACCTGCCTATATGAATTCCTGAGCAACAATTTACCTTTGTGCCAAATTTGGAAGAAATCCGACGAAAACTGTGGATTTGTATAAGGAACATACACACATACCCACAAACATACATCCATTTTTATATAAGTAGATTTTATTTATTTTTGACTTTTTTTTTTTTTTTTTTGTTTTTCGCGATATTTTTAAGATGCATTAAGCCTTCTTTCATGCTTTTTTCTTCTTTTTCTGACTTTTACTGGGAAAGTAGGCTAAAAAACGATACTTAAGCATATACAAATTTGAGGAATTTTTAAAATACGAAATTAAACTTCTCTTGTTTAAAAAGATTTATCTTTTTTTTTTTTTCGAACATAGTCTAAAAGCTTCTCTATATTGCTATTGAAGTACAAACTTTTAAAAAATGTAGCCGCCCGTAATCCCTTACTGCGTGTTAAAATGTTATTAAATTTGCATTAATCGTATTAGGATACCTTAAATGAGGCTCCCCCTCCCTACTTTGTAAAACCGTGTGTTACTAATTTTCATCGAAGAGTTAGTGTCACGAAATACTGAGATACTTCTGGTGATTATAAATGATGCTACCCGAAATATTTCCAATTAGTAGCAAAAATTTGGCAATTGTTTGAATTTAAAGATAAATTAATCGAAGTTTTTGTGCTGTTTATGGATTAGCTTAATTTAGTTGGCGAATTATTTTACGTGTTAATAAAATTAAAGAAATATTAAAGAAATGGCGATATTTGGTTACATGGTGAAAACCGAGAAACAGTATTGAGTAGCCTTTAGCTTCAAAAACAGCAACAGTTGAAAAAATTTCCAAATGTCTCAGCTATTGAAATGATTCCACAAAAAAAGTTTGGCTAGATTCCTGCTGACCGATTAAATACCCAGTCAACATAAATAAATATTTAAAAAAATGCATCAATTGCCTCAAAGGTATTAAAATTAAAAATAATCAGCCAAATCCATGTATTTGCTAATCTTGTGTAAAAATCTTACTTCAAGATTTGACTTGAGAAAAGCCTTGAACAGTCACGAAAAGCAAAGATAGTCAACAATACAACAATTGTCGCTATCGACAGGGAATTGAGATGATACACTAAATACTGTATTGAGTTGAGGAAAGCCTTCGAACATGGAACTAAAAAGCTCATAACTCGTTTTTTATTCTACTTAGAAATTTCAAACAGGTGCCATCATCAGCAGAAAAATCAGAGCTTTCGATGGACATATAATGTAAATATGTGCAAGTATTTTTTCATCCCTATATTAGAGAATTTATTCGGAAATTGTGTTTTATTGCTCTCCTAAGGGGGTTTTGCCCCCCAAAGCGGGAGGAAAACTACCCTATGTGTTATTCTGGTGCATAAGCTATATTATTGTAAAGTTTCATCAAAATCCGTTCAGTAGTTTTTTGCGTGAAAGATTAACAAACATCCATACAGACAAACTTTCGCATATATGATAGTAGTAAGATTATGAGACAATATTAATCAAATCGCTAAATTATTTTTAAAAAAAACTTTTAGGTGCTTTGTAATTTTTACTTACCAGCTCCTTTACCAGGTCCGCCAGCACCTGAAATGAAATAAAATTATGCATTGGAGCAAAAATCAAATCGTGATTCAAGCTAATAAATTTCAATTTTTTTTCACTGACTGTATCAGTGTTTGAATGCAGCATTTTTAATACGCATTATATCACAAAATCCTTTTGCCTGGCATTCTGACGGAACCGCCATGTCTAATTTTTTTTAATTACAGCCTTTCATCTTCTGCAAACTTTCCAGCCTTAGTTTCAGTTTGTGTCACTGAAACATTACAATAAAATGCAGTTTATTTCGCAAATATCAGATTTAACGTATCGTTGGAAGAAGGGTCGAGTGAAGTCACCCAATATACCGGTGTCAGTGGCGTCACTAGGGGAGGGGTCGAGGCGGACGGTCCGCCCAGCGAGTCACCCGTCGGGGGTGTAACACCCCATTTTATTCAAGTAACTATTATTTAAATATGGGATTAACTGTTATGCTTTGATAATATATTAAAGATTGTATTATTCCCCAACAGCATTATTTTTTGGAGGCTTTGGTTAGCTGGAAAAAATAAAATACTTAGCGTTACGCATGGGACGTTTTTTTTTTTAAGATTAGTCCCAAAGTGAAATAGCAAGTTATGATGCTAAAATGAATTTTTAAGACTACAAATTTGCAAAATTTTCTGGGGGGAAATCCCCGACCCCCTTATTCCCACCGCACGTCATGAAGTGAATACTATACTCAGGATTAGGTTCATATTGACAGTATTTAGACTAAGTAGTGACTTCCAATTATACTAAAAACTGAACTTCATTATCTTTCCCTGTATTTAAGAAACGTTTAAAATAATTAAGGGGCCATCAATTTCACACAACTCTTACTTTTACGGCCTTTACTTTAACTTGCGACGGCCATGCACATATGCGTCTAGGGCAAGATATATAGAAGCGTTCATAGTTTACATTTGTTTGTTATGTGTTTGTCATTATAGCACTCAAAATTTCGCAAAACATAAACGTAGTTCTTTCTAAAAATTCTATGAATTTCATGTTTACATAGAATGTTATAACTTTTTTTTTTTTTTTGCTTTTGTAGGGGGGGGGAGGTGATACCACAAATTACCACCCCGGGTGTCACCCATGCTAGATACGCCACTGGTTGTGCTTCCTATTATGGCATACTTATGTACATTTTTAACATACAAACGACGTCTACGGAGAATGTCGGATCTAATTGTGTAAGAGTTGATGACTTGTTCTATGACCAGAAACGGCAGTCTGAGCTGCAGTTGTGGGGTTTACGTATGTTTGTGTTAGTTTCAAAATGTTTTTACAAGGCAACAGTAATTAAGTTGCAAGGCTCTCACTATAGAGTCTACAAGAATATTATATCTTTTCGTAACCTGCCATTTTGCGAGATTTTGCTTTATACGGAGGAGCATATTCGGAACATAAGAAGACATTTCCTGATGCTTCTAAATACAAGTTGTGGAGTGAAACGCCTACGCCAATGCGTATTATAAAGAGTGGCGCTGCTTTTGCCAGCACTGGAGTGAGAGTGCATGTGTTATATGAGAGGAGTTGAGTTTCAATAAGTACAGTCCACTATGAGATGTGTTGTATTTTTTTGTGTAAGAGTAACTAATTGAACTATGGAGCTATCGACGGGCCCCCAGTCATGGTCCGCCTCCACCGGAGACAAATCGGCTCAATAAATGAGATTTCTGAATTTATGAGCTAATGTGTGAGTGAATTGTGCCTCCTAAGTGTGTCCCTTCCTCTTACTTCATGTTCCCTGTGTGAGTTAACTTGAAGTTCGGATTTGCAATTTATTGGGTGAGTGACTAAATTCTCAATTAAATTTTAAAATGTCAATCAAAGGGCTAAAAAAAGATGAGCTAATATTGTTAGCTGAAGAATTGAGTTTAACTATTCTTGCAGGCGCGAATAATGTAGTTGATATAAAGAATTTGATTGAGGAAAGTGACTACTATAAAGATGATTTTGAGTTTGTGCAAAATATTGTTTCAAATATTTTGGAGGATAAAAACAATAAAATTGCAAATGCGGAAAGGGAAAAATTGGCAATCGAGCAAAAATTAGAGTTAGAGAAAATAGCTATTACTCGTCTTGAGAAAGAGTTAGAACTTGAGAGATTACGAAACGAGAATCCTCATAATCAGTAGAGCTTAAGCAGGAGTCGACGCATTGTGATTTAGAGAGCTTAATTAAAAGTGTGATAACCTTAACGATTCCTGTACTAACGAAAATGGATTCCTTTAATCTTTTCTTTTAATCAATTGAAAAAGCTTTTAAAACTAAAATTGTGCCAGAGGATTTAAAAGCAGAAATTTTGCTAAATATATTAGGGGAAAAGATTTGTAATTTAATGGTTTATTTTCAAGAGGAAGATCTGTGTAATTATGAGAAAAATAAGAATTTGGTACTGAAGGAATTTCAACCAACGCCCCAAGAGTGTTTGAATCAGTTCCGCAAATCACAAAAATTGCCTTCATAAAATTACGTGCAGTTTGCGTTTCGAGTGAGTTCAAATTTTGAATATTATTGTAAATTGAGAAATGTTTCTGAATTTAAAGATTTATGTGAATTAATGATATCTCATCAAATTTGCAATGCTCTTAATCAGGATATAATGAGTCATGTCAATATAAAACAAGGTGAAACCTGGTTTAAGCCACAACAGTTAGGACGTAAGCTAGACTTGTATATAGCTTCACAAACTGGGAATAAAAATAAGCAAGGTGCGTTTTCAAAATCAAATTGAGTGTGGTAAAATAATTTTGATAGGCGTAGTCCCAAAAATGTAAGAGTATTTGTGTCCGATGTAAATAAATCAAAATGTGTTATTTGTAATTCGGATAATCATTTCCTTGCCACGTGTCCTAATTTCAGAAAACTTTCTGTTAAAGATAGGGTTGAAACCGTGAAAAAGTACAAATTGTGTTTCAAATGTTTTTCGCCTTCCTGTAATGTTAAGAAATGCAGCGCAAGAAACTGTTTTTGCAAAAGACCTCATCATAATTTAATTCATTATACTAGAGAAATTAATTCCTCCGTTGAAAAAAATATAGACATAAATAACGGTTCTGGCTATATACTCAAATGCAACAGAGGATCAAAATACAAGGTCATCAATTAGAGCAGAAGCTAATCCCTTTTTCCCACCCTGGAATTACCGATTCAAATGTAAGTTCCTTTTCTGTTACAAGTGTCATAAATAACAGGCAAAGTAAAACCGTTCTTTTAAGCACAGCCATATGCTTCATTAGAGATTCTAACGATATTTTGCAATCAGTACGTGTATTATTAGATTCTGGTTCTATGTCCTCGCTGATGACTAAGCAATGTGCCAAAAGATTAAATTTAAAGCGAGAAAAAGCTGATGTATTGGTATCATGTTTAAATAATGCTTCAATGACGGTGCGTAGTTCCTTTAACGCAGACATTCAGAACAAAGATGGGAGTTTCAAAAAGGGAATAAATATGCTACTTGTTGATAAAATAACAGATTTAACCCCATTTAAATATCTAGAAGTTGAGGGTCAAATTCCAAATTATATTGAGTTAGCTGATAATTTCATGATTCCTCAAAGAGTTGATTGTCTTCCTTTAGTAGATTTATTTTATCAATTGTTGAGACCGGGGCAGATTTATTCTCCTAATTCTGAACTCTTTTTCCAAAATACAGTGTTTGACTACGTGACTAGTGGGTCAATAACTGAGGCGAGAGATTCAAGAGTTTATTGCGGAGTTATTATTGAGGATGATCTTAATTTTACAATGAGAAAATTTTGGGAACTAGAGAGTGTCGAGGTCATGAATTATAAATAAAACCGAGGAGGCTAAAATTGCGGAAGAACATTTTCAGAAAACACATTATAGAGATAAGACTGGGAAATTTGTAGTTAAAATCCCTTTGAGTCAGGATCCTAAAAGTTTGGGTGAATCAAGGGAAATAGCTATAAAGAGGTTAAATTCGCTGTGAGCCAGATTGTCCAGAGATAATGTGTACCTAACCTTATATAGGGAATTTATAAGGGAATATGAAAGGTTGGGAAGCATTACAAAGGTGACATTTGAGGAACATCCGGAAGTATCCTATTATATGCCTCATCGTGGTGTGTATAATCCACAGAAAAGCTCCACTAAATTAAGCGTAGTGTTTAACGCTTCAAGTAAAATTACGAATGGCATTTCCTTTAATGACTTGCAACTTAATGGTGGAATTATACAAGACGATCTGTTTGCAATAATGCTTAGATTTAGAAAGCATATTTTCGCCTTCGCAGCTGAGATTCAAAAAATGTACCGAAAAATATTGATTGATCCAAGTCAAAGGTGCGTTCAGAGAATCGTGTGGAAGGATAGTGTGACTGATAGCAATAAAACTTTTGAGCTGTCCAACTGTCACTTACGGAACTACCAGTGCACCATTTTTAGCCACGAGGACACTGAAGCAACTTTCAGATGATGAAGGAAAAAACTTTCCATTAGCGGCATCAGTGCTTTGCAACGATTTTTATGTTGACGATGTTCTGACTGGTGGACAGACATTGTCTGAAACCAAAGAATTGCAGCAGCAGTTCATAGGAATTTTGAAGTGTGCTGGCATGAGTCTTCACAAATGGTGTGGGAACAATTCTGAGCTTATTCTCACCACGGAGAAAGAATTCGAGTTTTCATCGATGGATAAAATTAAGACTTTATGTGTTGCTTGGAAAGCTAAAACGGACTGTTTTACCTTCAAGGTAGAAGTAGAGCAAAATGCTTATCCTACTAAGAGGTCGGTTTTATCAGTGATTTCCAGACTTTTCGATCCGCTTGGCTTACTTGGTCCAGTTCTCACTAAAGCAAAAATTTTCATGCAGCAATTGTGGTTGCTCAAAATTGATTGGAGTGAAAGACTTCCCTCAAAGGAAGCGTGTGTGCGGCAAGAGTTACTGCGATCCTTAATAACTGTGAGTGACATCAGCATTGAACGGTGTATAGTGGTTCAAGGTGCTGAAGTAATTGAGCTTCATGGATTCTGCTTCCGAAAAAGCATATGGGGCTGCAATCTATGCCATGTCTGTCAGTCCAGATGGAGAAGTAAAGGTGAAGCTCGTCACTAGTAAATATCGTATGTCGCCGATCAAGTAGGTAACCATACCTCGTTTGGAATTGTGCATTGCCGTCCTACTTGCTAAATTAATTCATAAAGTAAAATTAGCATTAAAAATGGACATTTCATCAGTCTTCTATTGGAGTGATTCTACTATAGTGCTAGAGTGGATGAGAAAAGAACCCCGAGATTTGAAGATATTTGTGGCCAATCGAGTGGTAATCATCCAAGAGTTTACCGAGATAAACCAGTGGTTTCACACAAAATCGTCACAAAACCCGGCAGATGTCTTATCAAGAGGAATAGATCCTGCCAAACTTCAGTCGTGAGACTTGCGGTGGCTTGGACCCACTTTTCTGAAAGAGCGCGAAGTGAACTTCCCTGGTAATTGCGATGATATCCAGAATAAGGAATTATACCAAAGCGAACTAAAGGTCGAGTATTCAAATAGACCTGTTCCAGAAGCAGTGATACAAGATAATTATGTGTCTGAACTGAAATCGAATGACTTTAATTTGGTTAACTTAACCATAATTTCTAATTCCTTCTTAGATGAATTGTTAAATATCAGTAACAAATATTCTAAAATTGTTAGAGTTCTTAGTTTTATTTACAGATTTCTGCAAAATAGTAAAGGACAGCAGAAAAGCGGCCCTTTAGATATAGAGGATCTGAAACGTGCAAAAAACTTTTTGGAAAGACAGGTACAGTGGGAGTATTTTAGAGAAGAAATAAATAACTTGCAAAATGGTAAGATGATTCCCCATAACAGCCGATTGAAGAGTTTAAATCCATTTAGAATAAGAAAGGAATTTTGAGAGTAGGAGGCTGGCTTCGAAATAGCAATTTAAGCTATGATAAAAAGTACCCAATTTTGTTGCCTACGAAACATAAATTAACACATTTGATTGTAGAGCATTTCCATCAAAAATATTTACATGCTGTGCCTCAAGCCTTACTACATCAAAGAAGGCAACAATTTTGGATACTTAATGGTAGAAATATGTGTAGAAAAATTGTACATAATTATGTTGTATGTTTTAAAGCAAACCCAAAAGTCGTTCAGCAATTAATGGGAGACTTACCAGAAGAACGGGTAACTCAAAACCCATTAAATATCTGTGGAGTTGATTTTTGTGGGCATTTCTACATAAAATACAAAGGACAGAGAAAAGGTACTTATAATAAAATTTACGTGTGCTTATTTATTTGTTTTTCGACACGAGCAGTGCATTTAGATAAGGTTACAGACTTATCTTCAAACACATTCATTGCTACGCTTAAACAATTTGTATCCAGAAGAGGTAAGCCCCAGAAAATATTTTCAGATAACGGTACAAATTTCGTTGGCGCAAATAGAGAGTTAAAGCGTTTGAACGATATGGTGAAAAATCCCAGTGAAACTCTTGCTAGATACCTTTTAAATGAAGGAATAAATTGGAAATTTCTTCCACATAGAGCTCCGAATGGCGGAGGCATATGGGAGGCTGGAGTAAAGTAGTCTCTCAAGTACTACTTAAAAGGAGTTGTGGGTAATTTAAAATTAACCTATGAAGAATTCCTCACGGTACTTTTCCAGATTGAAGGAATTTTGAACTCTAGGCCACTGGTTCCTTTATCTACAGATATAGAGGACTTAAATGTTTTAACGCCGTCGCATTTTCTAATTGGAAGGCCTATTACCTCAGTGGTAGAGCCTGATTTGACTAATTTAAGAGAAAATCAATTTGATAAGTGGAAAAAGGTGACGAAAATTGTACAATCAATTGGAAGCGATGGCACCGTAACTACTTAAATGAGTTGCAGCAACGAAGTAAATGGAGATTTGATAAAAATAATGTTAAGATCGGAGACTTAGTTATTATTGTGGAGGAAAATTTGCCAATTACTACATGACCTCTAGGTAGAATTGGTAAAGATGGCAAAATAAAAGTTGTGTTAGTGAAAACTCAAAGTGGAACCTTCAAAAGGTGAATTGCGAAAGGTTAATTGTGAATAATTGAGAGCATATAGAGCGTAGAGTATATTGAGTATATGTGTTATAGAGTGTAATTAAGTATTTGTGAATGGTGAATATTGGACTGTTTATTGATAATTTTTTTAAAATTTATCAAGGCGGGCGGTATGTTGAGTGAAACGCCTACGCCAATGCGTATTATAGAGAGTGGCGCTGCTGTTGCCAGCACTGGAGTGAAAGTGCATGTGTTATATAAGACGAGTTGAGTTTCAATAAAGTGAGAGTACAGTCCACTATGAGACGTGTTGTATTTTTTTGAGTAAGAGTAATTAATTGAACTATGGAGCTATCGACGGGCCCATATTCACAAGTGAACTATTCCATCGATTGCTACATTTTTGTGTGGTTCAAAAAAAGACGACTATTTGTAAACTATTGGACTATATGTCCCTTACAGTATCAGCTTTTAAAACTCAAGAGGAGACTTTGCAACCCACGGAAACCTTTTGGCTGCTATTGCTCAACAAATAAGTTGTTTTTCTGGATTTTTAAATCTACGCAAATATTACACAATACACATATATTTCATTACTTGCTTGTGACTACTTTGTTCACGAAAGCTTAAACATTAAATTTTAAGTAATTAATAATCACAGAATTTAAACAAAAATTTTTGAAATTTTATATTTGATTTTTCTTACCGGCACCCTGTCCGGCACCTGAAAGAAACAAAAATGTATATGAGAGCAGAGCTTGTGGTGATTTAAAGAAATAAATAAAACTTATTTTGTGTTTGAAGGTTGTTATGGTTTTTTAGTTTTGTTTTCTTACTAAGAAATGATAATGACCACGTTGCTCTTATTGTGACGCAATGCTAAATTTTACATAAAAAAACTCTCAGCATTTTTTCTGCTTTAAATATTCCTACTCTAATTACACTCTGAAGCGACGATGTGTCAAAACAAAATAGGGTAACGGCACCAGTAACAGACATGCTTAAGACATAGCTCTCAGTTTAACAAAACTTTCTGAGCCTTTTAACGTATTTAGAGTTTTAAAACCATTTCTTTCTCATGCAACTACATCTCATCTAACGTTTGCCTGCTTCTGGATCCTCTGAGTTAGTTAATTCAATTTTTATCTGCTCAATTTCGAAAAAATGTTCAACCCCCCAGTAACAGACACCGACCATTCTGATGATACTAAGTAACGTATAGGATGAGGAAAGGATGAGTAATGGACATAATTCCCCTTTTCTCTTCAAAATGTGCAAAAGTTCTTTTTTTAAATCGAAAACCTTATTAAATTCAAATGAGCATGAACACCGGCAGACCTCGTGGTAGCTGTTCATAATCTTCCACCACTGCCTTGTAAATACCAACTGGCTCATAAAATTCACTCTGACAACACTAGATGGTTATACCGTATTCATGGGTCGCAGCAGCATCAGTTTTAGCCGCCTAAAATTCGTTTTAGTTAAATCCAAACATACGAATGTCCATTACTAGACCCTTGTCTGTTACTGGTGCCGTTACCCTACTATTAATTTTACAAATATCAGCTTTTATATAAAATTATAGATAGATAGATAGTTACACACAATAACTTTTATATCTAAAGTTCATAAAGTGCTCTTGTCTCTCCTACCATTCCGTCTCTCGTTGCGGAATATCTATGCTAATACAGATTGAGGGAGGAAATATGACGACAAGCCGAAGTGGAATACTTTCGATTTTTCCCCAGGAATAGGGTCTTATGCGTCTTTTGCCTCGAAATTTGTTATCAGAATTCAACAAAGAATGTACGATAAAGATATCAACACTTTTTACTTGTTTGCAAAATATTTTAAACTTCTGCCAATTTGTTTTAAATATATGCCCAATTATGAGACAATAATAATCAAATCGCTAAATTATTTTTAAAAAAATTTTAGGTGCTTTGTAATTTTTATTTACCAGCTCCTTTACCGTTCATAGTTTTCATTTGTCTGTTATGTGTTTGTCATTATAGCACTCAAAATTTCGCAAAACACAAACGTAGTTCTTTCTAAAAATTCTATGATTTTCATGTTTACATAGAATATTATAATCTTTTTTTTTTTGCTTTTGTAGGTGGAAGGTGATACCACAAATTACCATCCCGGGTGTCACCCATGCTAGATACGCCACTGTCGGTGCTTCATATTATGGCGTACTTATGTACATTTTTAACATACAAACGACGTCTACGGAGAATGTCAGATCTAGTTGTGTAAGAGTTGATGACTTGTTCTATGACCAGAAACGGCAGTCTGAGCAGCAGTTGTGGGGGTTACGTTCGTTTGTGTTAGTTCCAAAAAGTTTTTACAAGGTAACAGTAGTTAAGTTGCAAGGCTCTCATTATAGAGGCTACAAGAATATTATATATTTTCTTAACCTGCAATTTTGCGAGATTTTGCTTTATTAGGGAGAAGCATATTCGGAACATGAGAAGACATTTGCTGATGCTTCTAAATACAAGTGAACTATTCAATCGATTGCTACATTTTTGTGTGGTTCTAAAAAAAGACGACTATTGGTAAATTATTGGACTATCTGTCTCCTAGAGAATCAACTTTTAAAGCTTCAAGAGGAGACTTTGCAACCCACGGAAACTTTTTGGCTGCTGTTGCTCAACAAATAGGTTGTTTTTCTGGATTTTTAAATCTACGCAAATATTACACAATATACATAGATTTCATTACTTGCTTGTGACCACTTTGTTCACGAAACCTTAGACATTTAATTTTAAGTAAGTAATGATCATATCACTTAATCAAAAAAAATTAGGAATTTTATATTTTTATTTTTTTTTTTACCGCTACCCTTTCCAGCTCCTGAAAGAAACAAAAATGCATATGAGAGCAGAGCTTGAGGTGATTCAAACAAATA
The DNA here is from genome assembly GCF_026930045.1 of Uloborus diversus. Taxonomy (NCBI): domain Eukaryota; kingdom Metazoa; phylum Arthropoda; class Arachnida; order Araneae; family Uloboridae; genus Uloborus; species Uloborus diversus. Next base: position 31,929,187 of record NC_072731.1, on the reverse strand, counting down.
AATAAAACTTTTTGTGTTTGATGGATGTTATAGTTTTTTAGTTTTGTTTCCTTACTAAGAAATGATATTGACCACGTTGCTCTTATTGTGATGCAATGCTAAATTTACATGAAAAACTCTAAGCTTTTTTTTCTGTTTGAATTTTCCTTTTCTAGTTACACTCCGAAGCATCGATGTGTCAAAACAAAATAGGGTAACGGCACCAGTAACATACATGCTTAAGAATTAGCTCTCAGTTTAACATAACTTTCTGAGCCTTTTAACGTATTTAGAGTTTTAAAACCATTTTTCTCTCATGCAACTACATCTCATCTAACGTTTGACAGCTTCTGGATCCTCTGAGTTACTTAATTCGATTTTTATCTCAACAATTCCGAAAAAAGGTTCAACCCCTCAGTAACAGACACCGACAATTCTGATGATACGAGTAATGGACATAATTCCCTTTTTCTCTTCAAAATGTGCAAAAGTCCTTTTTTTAAATCGAAAGCCTTATTAAATTCAAATGAGCATGAACACCGGCAGACCTCGTGGTAGCTGTTCATAATCTTCCACCACTGCCTTGTAAATACCAACTGGCTCATAAAATTCACTCTGATAACACTAGATGGTTGCACCGTATTCATGGGTCGCAGCAACACCAGTTTTACATGCCTAAAATTCGTATTAGTTAAATTCAAACTTACGACTCTCTGTTACTGGACCCTTGTCTGTTACTGGTGCCGTTACCCTACTACTAATTTTACAAATATCAGCTTTTAAACAAAATTTGGCGAAGGAAATCAGTACCACAGAAAGTTAATCTGCCATAATCCGATCGCAATATTGCTTTTTTGTTTATCACATAGATGCTTTTTTTTATTTTTTAAAAGTAGTAAAGTTTTCAAACAACCAGCAAAATATCAAACTTTCAATACTTGACCGAGATCAATTACAATGGTTCCATATACTGTGTCGCGCCACGTATCGGCTTGTAAAATTACAGCGTGGCTTTAAGACTAACTGCTAAGACTATTCCATTTAAATGTGTCTAAAGCAGGGGGAAAAGGAAAATAGTAGAGATCTTGAACCTCGTGTTTTGTTATTTGTATCTATTTATGTCTTGAATTCCACAAACTGGAATCCCTGCAATGTAATTGATTGATCCATTTTTGCTCCTAAACCGGATGTTCGCCTTAACATCTTATTGGTGGTCATACAATAAGCCTACTTTTTGCTGCTACTCGCAAACGAAGTACTTTGATTTTACTCAATTTTACGCAAAAAGCACTGACATAATTATATCAAATTGTACTATTTGTTTTCTAGTTATTTGAATGCTTTTCCACTTAGTTGACAGAAAATTATAGTCTCGGTTTAGTCAGCAGTAATAAAAACACTACAAAAATGTTGTAATTTTATGTACAAGCTTTAAGTTTTCTTACCGCCTCCTAAACCTACACCTCCACCTAAAACGAAACAAAAGTAAGAATTTTAGTAAAAGTCAAGTCATGGTTTAGAGAACAAATAAATAAATTTCTTAAGTTTTCAACATTTGTATTGATTTTTCAAATGCCACTTTCTTACTGTACATGAGCCGCATTTTTTTTTCAATATTGAACGATAACTTCAAATTTTTAGTTAGAGTGCAACTTTTTTGACAACAAAATTGCATTGATAGATTTATGATTAACCTAAGTACCTAAAATGGGTGCGCTCTGATTTTTTTGAAACGGAATATTTGCATAAAAAGATCGCAATTATTGTTAACACTAGAAAATCGCCCGTCAAGGTATGACGGGTGAAAATTGCTCCTACATTTGAACGAAGCAATTGCATGTTTGAGGATATTTTGATACATGAAATTTTAACCCGAACTCCAGTGAATTAACATTAAATTCCAGTAGGTGGCGTTCATTGTTGAACACTTTTTCGTTTCTTCCATTACTCCGTTATATATCCTAAAAATTTCTGCATCCTTTAAATAAACTGTATTTAATAATTACACACATAATTTAAATTTTTAACAAATGTTTACAAATATGAAAAATTTCTCAGAGGGTCAAAGCACCGCATTTCTATGTGTACGAAGACCGTCGTAATTCTAGTGTTAAAATATTAATACCACTCGAAAGAACAAAGTTTACTGCGTCTGATGGAATTTGTTTGGAAATATAGAACTCGAATCATAACCTTTTTTTCAGCAGATTTAAAACACAATGGGGTCGTTTTCGAAATTTTAAAAGTTTTTTTTTTCTAAAAGAGCATGCTTAAAAACATTGAATTTGACCATTTTTTAAATGCCATTCACGAATGCCATTAGCGCAGAGCGCAATATTTAATTCGCTTCTGTACGCATACGTACTGGCAACGATATGGTTGATAGCAAGCGTAGAGCGCAATATTGAATTAATTTCTGAATAATCATAATCTGGAAACGCGGCAGACAGCAAGCGTAAGCATTCCGTGCCAGTGGAGTAGCACGCCAAAGTTCATCACGTGTGACGTCATAAAAACCACGTCTTATTTGAAAAATCAGACATTAAAAATGGCTAATTAAAAATTAACTGTTTTGAAAATAAAAGATTTTCCTCGCTCCATTTTTTTTTTTTTTTTTTTTTTTTTTTTTTTTTTTTTGCTCATTCTATTAATTTCAGTGACTAAAAGTAGTACTTTTGGCTGATGGAAACAACCCTATTCTAAGCCTTCCTTCACCCGATTGGCAGCGATTTCATTGTTGGTCGACAAGAAAAGAAAGAACATTGGTTTAAAATTTGTATCTGTTGCCAGTTTCCATTAGCAAATAAAATACGTGCAACTCATTTTAGTATTTAAGAAAGGCTTTTAAAGGATTTTAGCAAATTTTAGCGGTTGTGATTACCTTTCTTTTTTCGTGTTTCTAATATTATCTAGAAAAAATTTAAATGTATCTAAATTTTATACATGTTTTGAACCGCGAGATTCATCTTAATATGAGCAATCAGAATCTATGTTTTCTAATATTCAATTTAATATCAGTACTTGTTCATTGTCTTAGACTCTGCAATGTATGCTATAAGTGCGTAACCCTTTTCTCACTCATTCAAAATAGAAAATCTTGAAATGACGAACCTGTTCAAAAATATAATAAAGTTTCTCAAGTATAAAGTATATATGTCTATTTCAGCATTTTTTTCCTAACTTTAAACGAACATTTTATTATATTTATTTATTTATTTATTTTCAGAAAATTTAAATTATTTACCTTTTGGGCCCGCATAAGCATCTCCTGAAAGGAAAAAGAATAGCATTTTATTTTTTGTTTTTTTAAATGTAACATGTACATAACTTTACTGCATCTGATGTTTGTATATTAAGGTAAATATAAAAAAGACATATCGCTCATTTGGAAGAAGACTGCCACAACGCGAAGAAATGAAATATTTCAGGAGAAGCGTTTGAAGTAGAACTCTTCAGGCAATTTGCATTAAGAAAAGTAAGTTTGCTATACTCTCCAGTGGTTAATATTATAACAAAAAAATCTGTCATTATTTTCCGAAGAAGATAACGTCATGTGAAGGCTTTTAAGAGAAAAAAAAAACAATAATAAAAATTTTGTATTGTGTGCACTCTTCTTCCAAACGAACGATATATTAAAATTTTGACCTGCACTAAGAAAGAAATTTTACACTCATGTATAAGCAGTGTATAATCAGAGCAAAATGATTAAAATTCTATTTTATTGATAACTGAAGTCAACATTGTTTAAGTGTAATACTATCTGCGTCGCCTGACTTTGTACGGTCTACGTCGAAAAAAAAAAAGTTGTCACAAGTGACGCGTGTTCAAAACTCAGGCTTGAACCAAAAAAAAAAAAAAATTAAATTTTGCGGCAGATTTCGGAAAAATAACCAAAAAGGAAACATTTTAAACCCCCCGGTTACAGGAGAAGCCTCAAAACAAAAGCCAGAATTTTATTTGTTCATATTCGAGAAAAAAAATGGCAACAGATCTTTCTTCTCAATGATTTTCTTCACGCTACAAATTTTAATAAGATTATTGTTATGGAAAGTTGAGGTGAAGCACTGAACAATAATTTGATTGGCGGAAAGTCTTCGAAAAATATGGATTTTATGACGAAATCTAAGCATCATAATTAATAATTTTTAATTGATATAACTCCACTAATTATTATTTTAGGATTATGTTAAATAGCCAAACATAAAGACGGAAAAATGATGAATATATATATATATACCTGGTTCGATGGTCAGTTTACTGTCTTTCGGGAAAAGTAACTCGGACATAGATACTTTGATAAGTACATAGGTAGGTACATACATACATTAGGACTCGACCGATGCATCGGCCTGGCCGATGCATCGGAGCCGATGGTTCAACAATTTAACCATCGGCATCGGCATCGGCGGCCGATGCTAACTTGCAGGAAACATCGGCCCATCGGCCTTAAAAAAACATCGAAAAGCCGATGGAATTGGCCGATGTTTTTGAAAAAAAAAAGGACCTTTGTTGTTTTACTTTTTAATACAAAGTAAAGGGAGTTATTACATAAAAAGTAGTCGAAAACTTTGTACTGCATAGTGAATAAAATATGACAACGTATATAAAGTACAAATTCAAAATGAAAAAAGGTTAAAAAACCAGCAAACAGCTGTTTCGGCACTCTAAAATACAAGTGCCATCATCAGTGCAATTAAAAACGAAGACAGGTTCAACCCGACTAAAACACAGTCGAGGCGAACATTGGAATCAGAGACGAGTTGTAAAAGATATGAGAGCAGTACCGGAAACGATGACGTCAATGTTACGTCAGAGCTACAGAGGACAGTTGCACTCAGGAGAAAACGTCACGGACAAAAAATAAATCAAATAACAGACTTCCAAACATTAGGAAAAGGGGGAGAGCTAGACAAATCATTGACGATTAAATTAGCATTTTTCCATATGTAATATGACTCCCAAAAATCTATTTTCTTTTCTTGATGTGTCCATCACTCGTCATAACAATATATTTACAACTACTGTTTTCCGTAAACCCTTTGCTGTTTCTCTTCCCCCCACCCCCACAAGTTATCCGTTCACCCTCCTAAACAAAAATTGGCTGCTTTCAGATCTTTTATTTACCGTGCTTTAGCCATTTGTTCAAATTCCAATTTACTTTCATCAGAACTGAATTACCTACGAGGTATTGCGGTTGATCGGGGATTCACATCAGATATTATTGATACCATTTATAAGAAGCTATGTAGCTCAGCTAACAAAAATCAAACACTTGCTCCTGTGAACTATTCGAGTTCCGTTGTCTTACCCTTTTTTCCTAAAATCAGTCTACAAATTGCCAAAATCTTAAAAAAGTTTCATTTTTCCGTCACTTTTTCTCCTGTTAATAAATTAAAATTTTCACAGCTTAAACACCCTGTTCAGAACCTTGACAAATGGGGCATTTATAGTGTTTCCTGCCAGTGCAAATTGGCCTACATTGGGCAGACTCGACGATCCCTCAAATTCTGGATAAAAGAACACGAAAATTACGTCAAAAAACAGGATCTCAAACGCTCCTCTATTGCTCAACATTGTTGTTCTTGTGGCCATAATTTTATTTTTTCTTCCGCCAAAGTTATTCACGAGTGTTCGTCCATTCATGATTTAGATTTTTGGGAGTCATATTACATATGGAAAAATGCTAATTTAATCGTCAATGATTTGTCTAGCACTCCCCCTTTTCCTAATGTTTGGAAGTCTGTTATTTGATTTATTTTTTGTCCGTGACGTTTTCTCCTGAGTGCAACTGTCCTCTGTAGTTCTGACGTAACATTGACGTCATCGTTTCCGGTACTGCTCTCATATCTTTTACAACTCGTCTCTCATTCCAATGTTCGCCTCGTTTGTGTTTTAGTCAGGTTGAACCTGTGTTCGTTTTTAATTGCACTGATGATGGCACTTGTATTTTAGAGTGCCGAAACAGCTGTTTGCTGGTTTTTTAACCTTTTTTCATTTTGAATTTGTACTTTATATACGTTGTCATATTTTATTCACAAAGGGAGTTATTGTTATTATATAAATTGTTTACTTAAATTTCAGTATGAATTTCTATTTTAGTCACAACTGGAAGAGTTTTTAATACTGCATTCAGGTACCAAACAAGTTAATTGTTGCGTGGTTTCTTGCGGATGAATGTACGTATGTATCTCTTATAAGTCATAACTCAAAAATGGTAAGCTGTAGAAGGCTAAATTTTCGCATGTGGGATGTGCGTACGTTCCAGTTGTGCACTTCCCTTTTTGATTTCGATCGGATGTTCTAAAAATCCTATTTACTCATTTTTTGTGGCTATTAATTACTTATTTCAATGCAAAAATCATATAGCGTCTCAGACTGACGATCATTTGGTGATATATTGCCGAATTGGAGACTATGGAAACAAATATGAGATGGCGAAACCGGTTTTGTTTCATTTTGTTAGATTCCCGTTGAACGGAAGGTAATTTTTAATTTTTCTATATTTGTATTATGAATCACAGTAATGCAGTCTTTTCTGTATCGCTTCAGCGGAGCTACAAGTTTGGGGCCCGTCGAAATACATTTTGGGGCCCTATTTCTCTATCACAGAAGTTGTAAAACATTTATCATAAGCATTGTTGTAACTCCTACGGTTCCAGTATGGTTATGGGGCCTCACGCGCGATTGCAACATTTGCTATATTTTAAATCCGCCACTGCACGTCAAAACAAACTCGGGTGCAAGTTTTAAAAGGGTATTTCTACTCAATGTTTATGATTATTTTAAACTCTATTTTTTACGACTATTTTTTGTATTTCCGAGAAAACTTGCGAGCCCCTCCTCCAAATCCCAGTTTCTGAAATTAAACTCTAGTTGTTCTTCTGAGTTGCTTAAAACTAACACCATCCATAAAATAAGAGTTTCTTTTCAAGCTTTATCTATTGTTTAGGAAGAATTCAGAGCATTAATGTAAGAAATTGATCAAAGACGTTTTCAATGGTAGCATAACTCGGAAATCAAAGGGACTTTTGAATTTTTTTCTTCGGAAGTGCTGGAGTAGTTTCAGAAACTCTTCTAGGCGTTGGTAGTAGCGGTTCTGTACTAAAAAAAACGAGGCCGAAGTTGGGGCCGAAGTTTAATGTTGTGAGTTACTCCAAAATCAGAGGGTGGCCCCCCCTAACCCACACTCGTCGTTTCAAGCATTTCTTGAATATTTAGCAATTATTTATTTTGATCAAGAAATATCATTTTGCGTATTTCTTATACTTGTTTCACCTATATTTCGTAATGCGCTATCTTTTTGGCATCATTAATAGCGATCGATTTTTTTTTCTGTTGTAAGTAACTATTTTTATGTATTTATATAAAATCAATGAATAAGTTACTTTCGTTTTCATCATATTTCTAATAATATGTTATAGAAAAGTTTGAAGGATTTTCTATTATGCAAATTTTTGAATTTCAGAAAATTATTGTTAAATTGAAAAATTTAATTTGAACTTGTTTGTAGTGCTTCATAAGAGATTAAACAATCAAATTGTTCAATATTACGTGTGCAAACATCAGATCGAGTAGTATATGTATTCAGTTATTAACTTGGTCTAAATATTGAGTTTGTTTATTGTGGCTGCGTTTTAAGAACCTCGCTCTTTTCATGGCTATTTCTTTTTTTCGCAAAATTTATGTCACTGTTTATAGCTTTTATGAAAAATGCAAACTTTTCAGTTCATAAATTTTAAATAAGTATAAAAATATAACTATTATGATTTAATATTGTAATTTATCTGTTACCTTTTTTGTTTAATTTGATGACTAAAAAATGTTTACGTGCAATCTTTCCACTTTAATTGCTTAATTTGTTGACGGTTTCATAGTTTTATTCTTATTTATTTATTCACTTTTCGAATAATTAAACAATATAATTTAATGTTTTTTAACTATGTTCAGTGTACCTAAATCCATACATTATTATAATATTACTGAAATCTTAGTTATATGTTCAATTAAAAAAAAAACAAATCAGTTGGTTACAGAGCCGTGTCCAAGGGGAGGGTTTTAGGGGTTAAACCCCTTCCATTGAAAAAAAAAGTATGTCAAATGAAGAAAACGATCGGCTTAAATTAACTTTAATGCGAAAGTCTGCGTTTAACGCCCCCCCCTTTCTCTCTGAAGTTTTTCTGTAATTTTAACTCAGTAATTCTGTATTTTTTTCCCTCTAATTCAACTCAGGTGGACCTAGACGCTTGCATTTCTTTCTCTTATAACTTAAAAAATTTGCATAACATTCAAATGTTATGTATTACAACTGTTAAAGCTTTGCCGACTGAAATAATATTTTGGAAAAACTGTGGTGGTAGAACCGTTGAATTATCTACCGATACAAAGCATTAATATTGCTTATTGTAAGGAGGTAATGATGAATTTGGCATGTGTTGCAGCTATGAAGATGTATTAGTGATGGTGTTTCGTAATGTAATTTGCATCTAGAATAAGCTCGTTCTAAGCATTATTTCAGAACATAAAATCTGATATACATTCTCTTACATAAAAAGAATTCGTGGAGAGTTTTTAATACTTGTTAAACCGCATAGTTAACAGATTTAATTAAAAAGAAACAAACAAGGTTTGATAAAAGTGAACCTGTAAAATGAAGGAATACTTTGGTCACGAGCAGCCAGAATTATTCTTCTAAGGGAAGGGGGGGGTACAGCAGTACTTACAGGTGCATAAACGCCATACTGGGATTGATAATTTGTAGTAAAACTAATAAAGGTTGTGAAGGATTGAATTTCCCCTCCCCAGGTAAGATTAAAACCCCTCCCTTTATGAAAATCTGGACACGGGCCTGGTTGGTTATTGAACAGCCTTTTTGTTTTTCTTCTTCTTTTTCTTTTTATTTTATTTTTATTTTTTTCAATTTTATAGCTGTTGTTCTTTGTCTTCCATCATACAGCAGTCAAAAAAGGAGAAGTATAACTACACCCTATACAGATTGTACGTAGTACGATCCAAAAATTTGGGGACAAGCTGTATAAAACCTTACCCAGAATAGTTCACATTACCGAAGCACATCCACCTTCAAAAGGTTACCCTTGAACTACTATGTACTTCTGCCAGTGTTCATATAACTTTTGGAAACACTCCTGGAAGCCATTTTTCGCTACGTTCTGTGATGCTGCTTTACCTTCTCCTGACGGAAGAAAGCGGCGTCCATGCAATTTTTTTTTTTTTTTTTGCTGGGAACAGGTAAAAGTCGCACGGAGCTAAGTCCGATAAAACGTTATGTTATTTGTTTGTCATATCAGAGTATTGACCAATCGAACCGTGCATCCTCAACATGAAAGTCGCCTTCTTCCCCACGATGAAGTTAAAGAGGTTGCGATAAATGTCTTCCAGGAGTCCTTCTAAAAGCTATTCGAACGTTGGCAGAAGTGCATAGTCGTTCAATGTGACTATTTTGTAGATAGATGTACTTCGGTAATGTGAACTATTCAGGGTAAGGTTTTATGCAACTTGCCCTTGTATGAGTTTTCAACTTACGGTTTCATAACGTTTTTGAGTGACGCAAGTTTACGCGCATGAAAACGTCACAAGAGAATTTACGATAATTAACTAAGGAGGCGTTCAAAATGGATATTTCGATCATCTATATGTCCTTAGGTACATATGCATGTACAAATGTGCCGAAAAAACTTGTGAAGTTTCAATGGGTGGTCGTAAAATAGAAATTTAGATCGAAATCTGATTTTTTTTTTTTTTTTTTTTTTTTTGTGATTACAATTCCTTATTCGTAGAAAGGAAGTAAAGTGAAATAAATCAATGATCCTTTAAATCCCTGACATTGTTATCAATTTATTTCTATGTTTTTTTTTTTTTTTTTTGCCATCGGCCAACGGCATCGGCCATCGGCAATCGGCCATTTGGAGGAAAACAATCGGCCATCGGCCATCTTTGAACAATCGGCCAACAATCGGCATCGGCCCATCGGCCAAAAAATGCCATCGGTCGAGCCCTAACATACATACGCTCAGTTTTTAATTATATAAAATTTATCATTGTTCAAAAAATTAGAAAGCTTATCCCAGAAAGTTTTGCTCACATTTTGATGGTGAATAACACAGAAAACTTGCAGATAATAATACAAGTTCTTTGTGCATTATTAAGTTCCTACGCTTAATTCTTAAGAGAAAAAAATATTATGATTTTATTAAATACTAGTGATACCCGCACGGCTTTGCCCGTAATAGAAAAATCAAAAGGTCTTTTGGTTCGCCTGTATATATTTACAAATAATGTATGGTGAATTTTCTCGCCAGTTGGCATGTACCCATCTTGCGGTTCCACGTTATGATAATTTCGTATCTCGCAATTGGCTTGTGCCCATGTTACGGTTCCACGTTATGATAATTTCGTAACTTACTCGTCCATCTTATGATATTTTTTTCTTAAAATTGGAATAGAAAAAGAACCACATCGAATTTTCAAAAAATCGCTTCGAGGTGCACACCCCCATGCTGCATACTAACTTTGTGCCAAATTTCATAAAAATCGGCCGAACGGTTTAGGCGCTATGCGCGTCACAGACATCCTACAGACATCCAGACATCCAGACATCCTCCGGACAGAGAGACTTTCAGCTTTATTATTAGTAAAGATTTTCGGGAAAATAGTTGCATGTTTTGCTTAATAATTCACATCAAGTTTGCACAGTTAGTTTCAAACTATCTGCCTTGGAACCATAATTTCTTGAAAGTTGTTTAGTTTTCAGCACATTTCCCATTATTACGAAGCATCCGTTTAGTATGGACTCAACAACATCAAAAGGCATAGTTCAGGAGTATAGGAAAATTGAGTTTCTTATCAACCAATGGAGAAAACAAATCTCTTGCCAATTTTGAGTGATGTGAAGTAGCCAAAAGCGTATAGATCCTTCGTGGTTTTGTAGAAAGGGCCAGATATCTTTTTGGAGGCGCTCATTGGCATTCAGTTTAATTTATTCTGCCTTTGCGGAAGAAAAGGAAGTTTCCTACTTTGCTTTTTATTTATTTATTTACTTATCATTCTTGGCCACTAATGTACTGAGTCGCAGCAATGGGGTGGTTTCCTTCAGTCAAAAGTACTATTTTTAGTCATTAAAATGGATAAAATAAGCAAAAAAAATTACATGAACCCAGAAAATACTTTCATTTTTCCAACAGTTTTTTTTTTTAATTAATTTTTTAAACTGTCCGATTTTTCAAACAAGGCGTGGTCTTTATGACGTCACAAATGATGCATTTTGGCGCACCTTTATACCACGGTTCCACGTTATGATAATCAAGCAGCGAATTAAAATTGCACTCTACGCTTGCTATCAACCATATCGTTGCCAATACTCGTGAGTAAAGATGCGAATTTAATTTTTTGTTCTGTGAATGGCAACATTGAATGGCATTTCATGATTTGTAATGTCACACGACAGAAATGTAAACAATGAAAGCGCACCGATTTAAGTAATTTTTTAAAAATATTAAACTTAATTAAATTATTTAAAAAATGGTCAGATCCTATGTTTTTAAGCATGCTCTTTCAGAAAAAAATATTTTAAAATTTTGGAAACGACCCCATTGTAGGTTCACACACATTGTTTGATGTGGTCAATCACATTGTTTGATTTATTATTATGAATATTATTATTATTATTATTATTATTATTATTACTTTCGATCAAAGGGTGCAAAATTTTAGATCTCATTTCTTCACGTTTCAATGTCATTTTATTCAAACCGATTTTCTAACAAGGGAATATCCATAGAAACGTCAACCTCACCTCAGAATTTTTTTTCCCCAAAATGATCTAATTGTGGTCTATCATTTTATTTCGCATACTTTCTAGTACATAAATCTAGTAAGAAATTTACAAAAATTTCATTCGATGTTTTTCTTCTGGCTCTAAACGTGCGAGATTGTAGAAAAGGCTTAGCATACGCAAAAAACACGCGTCTAAGTTTTCTTGTAGAATGTAAAAATTTTTGCAAATTTTTATAAGAACTATGCTTATTCTAAAAGATTAGATGTTGGCAAAATAAAATTGACTGTTTTTTTTTTGAATACATTATAAGATAAGTATTTTAATTAGTTTGGTTATTTCACTGAAAATATTTACGTTACGTTAGTCACGAAAATGTACTATTTTCTGCTTAAAAACTAAACCAGATGATTGAACCAAACAGCATTTTTTATTTTCTTACATCCGTGTCATATCTATTTAAAAAGTGCAAAATATTTATTTTAGCATCAGTAGATATAAAATAATTAGTGTGACTAACGTAATATTTGATCTGTGACTAACATAACAACTTGCATGTGATTAACGTAACATTTTAAAAATGACTGCTAATATTTAAAACCTATTTAATTTAATGTACATTTTCATGAATAATTTTGAATAAGTAGGCATTCTCTATATAGATTAAAAATATTTAGGGTGAAAATTACCAGTAATATTACATTGTAGACCTTCTGTCTAACAAGAAAAATACTTTTTTAAAGGTCTTTAAAAGGATACTTCCAATTTAAAGAATTATTTTTTTAAAAAAAAGATGGGTAAAGCAAAATAAGTACTCTGCTGAATGTGCATTCAACACAAGAATCGAAGCTAAAGTATTAAGAAAATAGAAAGTCTTAACAAAGGAGAACGTCTCTATTTTTTGGAAAATACTTCTCCACCTACTAGTAAAATGAAGTAATGGCAGCTCGTTGAAAAGCAATTGAAGATGTTACATGATACATTGACAATAAGCGTTGCTGAAGCATATTTCAGAAAATGCAAGAATGATCATTTAGAAATTTAAATATTTGATGTGATATCCGGAATTAAAATGCATTCTGCAAAAATGTTCGAATATTTTTTTTTTTCAATGTTACATTTTAATTCATGATGCACAACGCTATTCGTTCGATGAATCAGTAAACCTTAAAAAATAATAATGCCGTTGAAAAGTACTACTGAGTTTCTTATGACGATAACTAGTACTATATCGGCAGAATACTAGAATTTGGTGAAACTATAAACTTGTGTAAAGTTTACTTTTTAAAAAAGAAATATTTAGGATTTAATTAGCCCAAAAATAATGTTATTCAGCTAGTAAACGCAGTTTTTCTATTTGTTTATTTATTTTTTTTTCGCACATTTAAATTGAATTAATTGAACTGAATCCTTACATTCAATTTCTTAAACTAATATAGAATAAAATAATAGTTTAAAAAACTAAAAAAACACGCTTTCGTAGCAAAATGAACTAAAAAGCGAAAAATAATCTTTGGAAGATAGTAGTTGATCAATCACTTAATTTTATCACTTAATGTAATACAAAATAGCGTGGGGTGCTGTCTATTTACAATTTTGCTTGGACAACAAATGGAAGAAATTCAAGCAACTGATAAGAAGCCCCCCACGCTTTTTTGTATTACATTAAAATTAAGTGATTGGTCAACTACTATCTTCCAAAGATTATTTTTCGCTTTTTAGTTCATTTTGCTACGAAAGCGTGTTTTTTTAGTTTTTTAAACTATTATTTTATTTTTCTGTTTTTTAGTCTTATGTTGGAGAATTATCAGACGACGAAATTATTTATAAAACGAGTTCGAGGTAATATCTTAAAGTTAAGACAAGGGCACTCCGATGGGAAGCTACTGCGGTGAGTCATCGATGTATGTTTGCTGAAATCATATTTATATTGCTTTGAAAATTTGAGATGCATTTGAATAAAAGTTTTGTTCAACAATGGTCTGATCAGCAATGAATTTCCAATTGAAGGCTCACCTAAATTTTGGCATGAAATTAGTTAAAAACAGTTATATTTCATGTTCTAATTACCTTGGAACATTGGAACAAATTTTGTCTGATGCAGAAAAATTAAAGGTTTTTGTAGATATTTTTAAATAATTTTTGCGAGCATTTTTTAATGTATTTTTTTAAATTTTTCCTTTTTCACATTGTTGGATTTATGCCAAAATATTGATTAAAATTGGAGGAAACTAACAATTAAAAGAGTTAATTAATTAATTTGATTGTAGAATATTGCATTGTCATCGGGTCTGAGGTCGCGTGCCAAATTTCTAAAGAATCCGATCGCAGGAAGTGGGCGAAATTTGAGCTGCAAGATTCCGTTACAAGATACATACATACATACATACATACATACATACAGGTGAAGCTAATAAAAGCGTGTTAAAAAAAGTAAAGAAAGAACCATAATGCAACATAAAGAAGGTTCCTAAAAAATGTAAAAGTAATATAAGAGCAAGAGATTAATTACAAAAAGTTTTTTATATGCATTCATTGCTTGTTATTCGATGGTTGCGTTAGTCACGTTACGTTAGTCACACTAAGTTTTTCGTAAAAGTACCATTAAGGGTCAAAAAAGATTCATCTGTAATAAATCTGTAGTAACAGACTGTTTACCTCTTACAATTATATCGACCAATTTTAAATGCCTGCGTAAGTATCAGAAAAATTTGCCTAGTAACATAAGCGTTGTATCACAGGGTTGCAAAAATGTTACGTTAGTCACGATGACTTTTTTTGGACAAAAAATACCTACCAGCGCTTCATATTCTCAGTGGAAATGAGAAATAGTCACCTTGTACATTTTAAATCTGCATATTAAACCAAAAAACATCTATTTTTACTCCCGGTGTAAGTAAAAAGAGTAAGAAAATCAGCTGTGAATATTACGTTAGTCTCTATGGAATGACCTACAAGATAATATTAACATAAATTAATTATTCAAAGTCCATTATTTTCCTCAGGCGAATTGGGTTTTTAACAAGAGATACTACGTAAAAATGCATTGTAAAACTCGGCAGGATAGGTAGCAAATTCTTTTATGGATTTTTTAACGGAAATCTAAAACTGCAATTATTTCAGTCAGTGTGAAACTGAAATAATGTAATATGCTCTTAAAAAAAATCAAATCTTCAGTAACTTTTGAATGTTCAGTTATTTTTAAGAACTTCAAACTCAATTATTTTCATAAAAAAGACTAAGTTTTATGTTTGGTATTGGTCCATTCATCCTCAAAAATTGATCTCTGTTCTGAGTTAAAGGAAACCTCTCTCGTGTTTATAAAAATACCTCAAATTCTTTTTCCACGAGAACTTGCAGAACAATATTTCAGCTTTTTTGAAATTATGGTGAAAAGGTTTTCAACAAATGACAGCAAGAAACTCGCTCCTTCTTTATGTTCCCTACTGCTCAAAAAATAGCTTCTAAATACAGTAGAGTCCCGAAAACTCTGCCTAATATGGACCGAAAAGTGACCGAGTTAGTGGAAATACCGATTATCGCGAAATCGCAACAGGGTTTATGCACGGGACTTTTTCGTCCTGCCAGAATACGACCATGATTGGTGGATCCGGCAGAAATGTACAGTGCCGAGTTTTTAGAACCGTACTGTAATAAGAAAAAAATATTACTTCTCTCTCTGCAGCCTAACAGCCGACGCTGAAGTGCAAATTCATTTTGATATCAACAAAAAATTGAATTTCTTAAACTTTAACTGTTGATTCATATTTTTGTTAAATCTATTTTTCGTATTTGCACTGGGCCTAGCGATATGTATAATTTTGATTTGTGAAAACAGGTCTAAGAACTACATGCTAGAAAATAATTAATAACGATTGGGCGTTAAAAAGAAATTAAATACATTTTCTTTACTTATAACAGGTACTGTTCAGCTCCGACAAGTTGAGCTATGACCTTGAACAAGTCCATTTCTTCCATGGGAGAGCAATCAGTAAGAAAAAGCATTGTTAGGCGTGGTTGGGCTACCATTACAACCCTTTTATTGGCGAGAAAATCCTGTACCGCTTGCTAATAGTTAGGTATTGTAATATTGTTCGCCAAATGGGCAATACACAGTCAACCAAATCCACAAGTTCTTAAGCCGTTTTTTTCTCACCCCTATTTCAAGTAATGGAATCGTTGAATCAGTCGGGCAACGGAGCTCAACTTTCCAAAGGTGGACAGTACAATAACAATTTAGGAAGTAAATATAAGAAAAGTAAAGCAAAACAAGTTGAAGGTTCATAAGGGCCAGTCCACGGAAAAACCACCATCTTGTCCCGCACGTGACAGCTAATGTTTTTCAATTTAAATAATCGTTTTGAAGGAACTAAACATTTTCTTTTCCTGCTTAAGAAATCATTAACTACGTTTGTGATTTCTTAAGCAACAATATTTTGTCTATTACTTTTTAAATCATTACTTTTAATTAAATATGTTAGCTGTCACCTGAGAAACGGGATGGACGTTTTTACGTTAAATGGCCTGTGATTAGGATGCAGTAGAAAATATAGTTTCTTTACCTGTGGAGAGGAGACTACATGCTACAACTAACAAGGGGATTAATAGCAACGATAGCTTCATTGTAACCGCCGACAATGAACAGAGGTACTGTTTACAGGAAAATTCCCCGCTCTTATATACAATTAGGAATAAATCCTCCATCACGAAGTGGTGGCTGCTCAAATATATTGACCTCTGGATTTTAAAGATTGCATCCTTTGACGTATCATTTTTTGCATTATCTCAGTGTATGCATTATTCAAAGCTTAGAATCTGAAATCATTCATACTGCCATAAGATAAGAAAGCTTGTTGAAATAACTACATAAACCTGCTTAAATTATGCTAATAAACTGGAGACACAAGAAGAGGTTGTATCCGTTACCACAAAATATTCTGTGACGTCAGCCTTAAGTCGGATCACAGTTTTCATCAAATAAATACGTACGTACAAAACTATAAACTATTTTAATTTTTCTTAATGCATGGCATCTATTATTCACAGATGAAACATTTTGAAGAGCAGAAGTGAATGTACTGGATACTTGTCCTAAGATTCTCATTTACGAAGGGGGCTTCCGAGGGATCTGGGTGATTCAATTGGTGTGCTTAAGATGACAAGCATGGCTTAAACATGGGGGAGGCTAGGGCAAAGACCATCTGCTCCATCTCTGCAAGAGCTTTTGCAGTTGTAACACTGGATCCCGTATTTATTTTTATTTATTTATCTGCAACACGAAATAATTCACCACCAGTTGCAAGCTAAGAAAGGTCTTTGCAAAAAATATACTTACAGTCGAACCTCCATATATCGAACTTCCACATATCGAAATTTTCTATATATCGAAATCCCAGCAAATTTCTATGTTCATTACATAGAAAAATTGTTTCTATATATCGAAAAAATCTCTATATATCGATTTTTTTTCGAGACATTCGTAGATTCGTTTTTCCACTTGAGATAATGATGTTCACTAAAGGTTGCTACGAAACTCATAAGGAATCTGGGGTTGAGGGGTGTGTAGATAGGTCGTTGTTTCGTTCTAGAGTTCTTAAATTCCCTCAAGTTTATTTCAAATCTTAGTTGTAACCATTAGCATTGTAAAATCAGTTTCAAGTTCTCTCTTTTGTCTGCTGATTATCATTCCTAGTCTTTTTAGCTGCAGTAAAAATCATTCAAGTTAAGTAGATTGATTTTTTTACTTTTCTCTCGATTACATTGTGAAAACGAAAATCACCTCATGTTGCGGATCAAGTTGAAATGAAGAAGAATGAAGATGTATGAAGGCGCAAAAATGTAATTTCTGTTAATTTTTTAATTATTAACTTTTATTTTAATCCGATGCTCGTATCAATTTGAAATTGGGTTTCGTACACGTAAATTAGCTTTATTTTTAATGTTTTAGGAGACTTTTAGGATAAAATAAGATTGTTTCTATATATCGAAATTTCTATATATCGAATTTTTTTCCGACAATTTGCTACTTCGATATATGGAGGTCGGACTGTATTTTGAAGGTCGTCCTCATTAGTAAGAACGGTGCACTTTTTAAGTCTGTTGATTCATCAGCTGGAACTAAAAATTTTCCAGCTATTCGTAGTTTATCAACCAATGTTTTTCTAATGTCATCCATCATGTCATTAATTTGTCGTCTGGTAGCATCGTCTGGAATTTTCACTCTGACCGCCTCATACATTGCATCAGAACCTATCGTTCCCCATACGATTCCTTTTCACGCTGGAAAAATAAATGTTTTACCGTTGGTATGCAGTTTTCAACGTAATTTGACAATTAATTGAACTAGCAACATTATATATATTTGATCTCTTGCGCAGGTAAAATACATTTCTGTTCTTCCTTTTTCTACAACTCCGAAACTACCGCGGCACATCAAGAATCTTGTCCAGGCACACCAGGGTGCCGAGGCACACCAGTTGAGAAGTAACAGTACCCGCACGGCGATGCCAGAGCTAAAAATTTGTAGGAAGTCCGTTGAATAAAAAAAAAACCAGCCCCCCCTCCCCTTCTGATGTGAAATGATCATTTTTCTTCAACTAAAATTCGTACATATCTTTTCAAAAAAAACCTATTAAAATCTCTTTGTAGTTTGAAACTATTCGCCAAAACACATAAAAAGATTAACAGTAGCTATAAAACTCAAAATAATCCTTCAACTGTATAGTTCATCGCTTAACGCGGCAAGCAACCGCGCTACCGTAACCCTGCCCTTTAGCGAGTGAAGCGGTTTTTTTCTACAATTTAAAATGTTTCTTCAAATAAACAATACTATAATAAAAACGTTATAAAAAACACTCACAACTGAATAATACAACAAATTAAATTATTTACTTAGACTTGGATATGTAACTATCTTCAACCATGAGAACAAAAACAAACGTTGAAGAAATAAGGAAAACAAAACCCAAGAGAAAAATCCTACAAAATCAAATTTTTACCTAAATATCGAAAAAAACATATTCAAAAATCAGTCCGTAAAACCACAACATCTCACAATAGCGCCACGCGTCTGAACCTGAGCGGGGTCTGAGCCTTACCCCGCCATCTATTAAGAATTCATAAAACTAAACTTACCCAACCATCTATTAGGAATTCATAAAACTAAACTTACCCCTCCATCTATTAGGAATTCATAGATCAAAAAAATTAATTAAACATTTAATTTGCAATTATTTCGGTCAAATTAATTTTTTTAGAAAACGAGCTGATGTGTGCATCACATGACTTCCTTTTCCTCCAATTGTAATGTCATTTTCCCATTATTGGCAATTTTAATGTGATTCAATAGTTTACTCTCTAAATATCACCACCAGTGGCCAAATTAAAACCAGATTTAAAAATAAAAAAATCTCCAAATTAGTCACCAAGTTGGCGACAAACATAGGTACCAAAAGACTGGCGATATATCGCCAAGTGTCCATCAAATTATAACACCACTTGACATCAAAATTAACAATGATTTCCCCCCAAAAAGGGGCAAAAAAAACCCTTTAGAAACACCCGAATGCAACCAAAAGGGGAGGTGCACAACTAGACCCGACTAGGAGTCTACGTACCAAATTTCAACTTTCTAGGACATACCATTCTTGAGTTATGCGACATACATGCGCACATCCGCACATACATACAGTGGCTCCCAAAAGTGTTCGTACACCTACGACTTTCAATGAAATGGGCCCTTATCCATTGGTTAGAATTAATATTTCGAAATAGGTATTTTATTTTAAGACCTATGATCTATTTTTAACAAAACTACATGAAAATTTTTAGTAAAGCATTAAAACTTAATTTTTCAAAAATCAAAAACAAAAAAGTGTCGGAAATTTTATCTCACAAAAGTCTTCGTACACTTTGAAAGAATGTCAAAAAATTAGTAAATAATCTAACTTTTTACTAAGTTATTTTTTTGTAGAATATCATGCAGTAACAACAACAGCTTTTAACCGTCTGGGAATAGATTTAATTGTTTTTTCTTTCTTTTTTGTGCAATTTCTGAGTCAAAAAATTCCAAATTTCCTAGTCCTGATGATGAGATGCACCCTCACACAAGAACACCTTCACCGTCCTGATTAACCGATCCAACTAAGTTCTTAAGATTAAATTCCTCTTTTTTTTTCTTCCATTTACAATTATACAACAATTTAACCCAAAATGTTGAATTTATTTTCGTCTATAAGTAAGACGTTGTTTCAAAACGTTTTGAGCTTATTTATCATTGATTTTACGACGGAAAGTGTAAGCTTAACGGTTTTTCGCCCGAACAAGAAAATTTCTGCGGAAAGAGGTCCCATTTAATCAAGCTAATCCGAGAACTTGGCGAACAATTTTAGGTAAAAATTAAACGTAAAACGTTTCATTCAATTCTGCAGAAACTTTTTCAGTTCTCAAATGTGTATTTTTCATATTTTTTTTAACTATAAACCTCTGATCACGCTTTGTTAACTTTGCCAGTTGACCCTTTCTTACCTTGTTTTCGATCCGATTCTTGTCTTTAAAGCATTTGATCAAGCCCTTCACTATAGAATGGTAGGGTCTGGTGGGGGAAAGTGGTCAATGGGGTAAAGTGGTCATACGTCAAATAAATGACTATAGCTTGGCAATAAATGTTCGAATGAATGTGAAAATTTTATTTTAGGTTCGGTGAGTTAGAAACTACATTTTGAATACAAAATTTCAAAACTGGCAAAATTTTATTTGGTAAAAAAAAATATTTTGTGTAAATATGAAAATTTTAAAAATCTAAACACCTCTTTTAACTTCTTTGGGAAATTTTGTTTGTTAGAATTATGAACAGATTGACGGCACAGGAAGCTTCCTACATGTCTTAAGATCGCTTACTCATTAGCAGTTAGCTGAATATATTTTAGATAATTTTTTAGAACAATTTCAGTAAGATGGGGTAAAGTGGTCATAATATTAGGCTTAACGAATATTGTTCTCCTAATGTCACTTAATAGTTAAGTAAGGCAGATATAAATTAAATATTAATTTCACTTAATATGTATTGTTTTTACAGTAAGTAGGGTTAAATATACGAGTATATACGTATGCATACGCATATACTCGTGTAGGCGCGTACATAAACGTATTCACATAAATGCATCAGTAAATACGTATACGGGTATCTGCGATATGGGTATTTTTTATCTATGCAGATATACATTCGACTACACACGTATATACTTGCTCTTACTCGTATGTATACGAACACATATATACTCAGGTAGACACGTTTATACACTTACGTACTCGAGTAGACACTTACATACAAGCATACGACATACAAGTATACAGGGTGAGTTTAAACTCTTGAGAAAATTTTTAAAAGGTGATAGAGGGAAGGATAAGAAGCAAGAATCATAAGGAACATATGGTCACAAACAAAATGCTGACGCACGCAAAGCCAAAGACTGATGGATACAAAACAGGTCACAAATTTGTTACACTAAGACAATTTTACACAATATTTTAGGTCGTAAGAAAGTTTTAAAGCGATTGAAGAAATTTGCGGCCTGCAGCTGTAACACAGGCATCGTAATCACAAAGACTTCTCTGTTTTAATAACGAGACTTTTGAAAAACTTTCATTCGACGCTGCGCCTTTGTTGCGATGCGTGTATTCGAACTACTACGGGCCGTAACTTTTAACAAGTGCTCTAAATATTTCTGAAAACTAAAATTGTGAAGAAAATCATCTTTGTGTAAAAAATTTGTGACCTGTTTTGCATCCATCAATTTCTGGCTTTGGGTGCATGTAGCGCGTCAGCGACCATAAGCTCCTTATTATTCTTTGCATTTTATCCTCCCCTCTCACACCCCTTAAATTTTTGCTGCAGAGCGTGGATTCACTCTGAAGGCATACATGTATATAAGCGTATATGCTCGTGTATACATATATGTACTGGTGTATACACGTAAGTGTACGTATATACGTCTTTTCAGGTATATAATTGTGTTTACGCGTATACATACGTATATACTCGTGCTTCCATATATACATGTATATACGTGAGTAGATACGTACAAACACGCACTGGATACATCCAGAAATTAACTCGTGTATATCCGTATATACATTTATGTACACTTGTGTATGTACCCTCATGTACACCTGTACATATATGCGTATATAGGTCTACTATACACGTATATATTCAGGTATGCACGTGTATACTCGAGATACAAGTGCATACATGCATATGACGTTCATTTATATGCATATATACACGTGACACGTATATAAACATGACACATATATACTCGTGTAGATACGTCAACACTCCTTTAGACGTATATACTTGAGTAGGTACGTGCATGCATGTAGCTGATGTACACATGTATCTACTCATATATGAACTTGTTTACTCATGTTTACATGACACGTATATACTCGTGTATACACACATATATTAGTGCATATACTTGTAACCATAAAAATAACTGAAATATACAAATATTAGGGTTATTTAATATGGTTTTGCATTTATTTTAACTATGACCACTTTATCCCATGCTATGACCACTTTCCCCCATCCCATGGGGTAAAGTGGTCATAAATACAAAGGGAAAAGAAAGTGTTATAAAACTAATTAAATTAAAATATTTTTTTCTAAACTTCAATGTACTGTGTTCTTTAATAATGCAATGTAAAATAACAACAAAAAAAGTTGAAGTGTTTAAATAATTTGTTGTATTTATTATCCACCAAAGTTGAAAACCTATGATTTTATGACCACTTTACCCCACCAGACCCTATAAATTAACCAATTTAGAGACATTTCAAACCAATTTACGGGTAAAGTGAGGGAAAAGATCAAATTTCGAATGGTATTTGTTGTTTTTTACGCATATCTGCCATTTTAAAATAATAAACAGAATATTAGGGAATAAATACACAAAAAATTAAAGGCAAATGACTTTACAGTATCATTACAATGCAAAAATAATAATAATAAAAAAACACATGTGATAATTTTAATTATGAATTTATTCGAAACTATTTCAGTGTACGATGACTTTTGTGGCGTATTTTTTCTCTGTCTCTTCGTTTTTTGAAAAATTTCAAAAATAAAATCTGGCAATATTCTGAAAAGAAATACTGGGTTTTTTTGAGAATGACATAGGAATGGTGGGGAAAAAATTGGAGTTCATATTCGAATTCAGTTTTGCGTTATTTTGGTTTTACTACAAAATTTGAAGGTGTACGAACATTTTTGGGAGCCACTGTACGTACATACGGACGTAAGATTTCAGACTACAATGGTATTGTTTTTTGTTCAGAAAAAAATAATGAATCGTATATTGAAATATAGATTCTTCTAATGAGTTTTTGACTCTTTGTACAAATAAAGAAATTATTACCTCAATTTAAGGGGTAAAATATATAGTTTTTCTTCTTTTTGCAAAAAAACAAATAGCTTATCACATTTTTACTACATGCGAAAAGCTACGCTGAAAAAAGAACTTAGTTCAAATTATTTTGTATTTTAACCGTGCTGTTAAATGATGAACACGTGCTGCCATCTAAGCCACAACGGTTCAAGTAGCCTCCGATAACACTAAAAATTTTCAAAAATAAAAACACTTCTCTTCAATATCTTATATATTATTTCTGTGGATTTTTTTTTTCTGTCAGTATGCGAGATCTTTCTTATTTCTTGAAGAAATTCCCCCTCATTTTAAAACTTATTAGGCCGACTAAAAGACGAAAATTAGACTTACGGTTTAAAAATCAAGTTTTCGGAAACGCCCCTTGCTGTTGCAAAACTTTGATGCAGCCTGTAATTCTTGGGCAATTTTTTTTAAAGCAAAGTTCTAATACAATTTTCCAAATTTTTTTTTCCGTCGCTTTTGGCAAGAAAAAAAAGTTAAAATTAACCTATGTTTTTTTTTTGTTTTTTTTTTTTTTTTTTTTTTATGAAGATTAAAAGCACTGGACTTAGTTGTTCGGTTAAATTGATAAGTTCTTTTCGGTAGAGCGTTCGGCTATAAACTATCTGAACTTCGGGCAAGCTCGGGCTGTCGACATAATTGCAACTTTACATTAATATTACGCATTACACGTACTTATAACATACAACAGATAACACACGTAATAAAATAAATGTAGTGGAAATGCTACTTAGTGTTTCGACTCCTTTATGCAGGATACAGTTATCATTCAGATATGTTGACTCTTAATCGAAGGGTGTTTTTCCTTTTTTTAAAGCTTATTGACTTCGTCCAGACCACTAAGCATAATGTAAGCATAAAAAAGATAAAGGGTATTGGATTTACCTTAAGGGAGTCCTTTTTGTGCAGAAAAACATTTTCATTGTATGCTGAAATGTAGATTTTTCTAATAGCAGTGTTCGACATTTGTACAAATGAAAAAATACTACGCCAAAGTAAAATTACAAGATTTACCCTGCAAACTTTAATTATTTATTCGAATACGATATAAAACATTAAAATTATTATCAACTTCATTAGTAAGAAATCATTTTCCACCAGATCCGCGCCGTCCCTATGTGCAAGGTCGTGTGCGGCACGACGGCGCCAGAGTCAAAAAGGCGCCGAGATCTACCAATCAAAAATGCTCCAAATGAGGGGGGCGGGAGGGGGGAGAAATCTCCTACCAAAAAATAAAATTGAACTTTTCATTATCTATACAAGTAGCGGTGAAATTATACTGCTCATTGAAACAAGCAATCCTCCTTGCTGCCTGCCTATCTATAAGGAAAGGTTATTGCCTTGTTGTGTCTAAATATATGCTATTCAAAAGTGCAATCCTTTACACTGAAAACACATGATGGTAATTAATGCATACATGAGCATTTTTCTTCATATGTGGAGATATGAATGTTATTTCGGTATGTCTATAATTTCACTAGGTTGAGCATACGAAGCAGCACAAGAAATTTGCTATTCCCCATTTTGGTTCTTGCGGTGAATATGTTACAATTATAACACATTATTATTATTATTATTATTGCGCATATAAAACACGTGTTAAAGTTATTGCACGTGTTAAAGACACATTGCACGAATTATTATAGTTCGTGCAATATGTCTTTTCGTAATTTTTAACAATTGTTCGCGGTAATTCTACTGCATCATGTTATTATACATTAAAAAATACAGAAAGCATATTTGCATATTATTTATTTGTGCGTAATTTGCATAGATTGTAAATGATTTAGATTAACTTTTTAGTTACGAAAAGTAACGACTAAAATTACTCAATTCCTCCACCCCCTTTTTCTTCAACTATTTGCGTATCAAATTAAAGAAAGAGTTTTGGACAATGTGTGTTTGTTTTAGACATTAAATTCAATGCCTTTTAACGAGTTCGTGTTTTAGATTTATTCATTTTACCAGCAAGTTTCAGTTTCAGATTTTAAAGTGGAATATCCTCTACAATATTGTCCTTCAGCTTAGAAATATTATCAGTACCCCCGCAACCAGAGTGGGGAATGGGTTCACATGGCACCCCTCTGGTTGCACCGCCCCATGCCCCCTCCCCGTCAGGGGAGGGAGCACCCCCTCTTCAATTGTAAATATTTTTTGAATGTTTTCAAAAAATATTTACAATTGAAGAGGGGGAAAAAACGCGTCTTCGGAAAACAAGTTGATTTTAATAAGGAAAAAATAATGATGTTGGGGTAAAACTTTAATTTCTTTTAAAAAGAAGTCTTTGAGTTAAAAATTCTCAATACTTTCAACTTATTGGTTATACTCCCCCTCCGTCCTATTTCTTGTCTTTTTTCCTTATTATTTTTATTTTTTCTAGTTTGCCTGAAAATAAAGTTTTCAACGTTTTCAGATCTTAAATTTCGCAAAATTTAGCGGATGCTCCTGAATACGAAACAACATCGCTTGAAACTGCGTTCGAAAATCACTTAAAATTGCGTTTTTATAGCTTCAATTTCGATAGATTGCCGGCCCTAATGTTACCAAATATGATCCTACACTCACGTTTTTTAGACTTCAATTTCAGAAAATATTCGGAAAAGGGCCTCCGAACCTCCTTTCTTAAATAGCATCAAAAATTAGATTTTTCAAACATGACTTACGAAAAATTTAAGTTAGAATAGCCTCTGAACCACTTCTCCTAATATCATAGAATCCTACTTAGGTTTTTAGGCTTTTAATTTTGAAACAAATTCCAGGGAGGAGCTCCAGAATTCCCTTCTTGTAAAAATCTTGAAAGTTGTCTACAATTGCGTTTCTGGAAGTTCAATTTCAAAAAATTGGAGGGAAGAAAAAGAATTGATTTTTATGTATCGCAATCCGCAAAATTTTACTGATTTTTTTTTTTTTTTCCCCAAGCCTGATTGTTGAACACGACTCACTTGACATAACTTTTATTTTCGAGGTAGACTATGTAAAGCCCGTCGACGCAGCTAATGAGCTTGAAATATTGTCTGTCGTTCATGAGAAGAAAAAAAAAGTTGTATCATTGAAACCTTATATCAAGGAAGCAAGGGCAGTGTTTTAATTAATGGAAAAAGTTCAGAATTTTTTTTAATTAAAGCTGGAGTAAGACAGGGATGCGTGTTTTCAGGAGTGTTATTCAACATAGTAATTGACTGGACAATGAGACACACCCTGAAACAATGTAAAACTGGAATAAGATGGACTGTGCATGATCATCTTGAAGATTTAGATTATGCAGATGACATCGTACTATTGTCATCAAACCTTGAAACTATGAAGTCAAAAACAAGTAAGCTGGAAGAAAGTGCAGGAAAAGTCGGGTTGAAAATAAATGAAGCCGAGACGAAGATGATAAAAATCAAAGGTAACAAAAATGAAAAAAATTGCATAAATGGAAAGGAAACAAATGAAGTTGACAATTTTATTTACCTTGGGGCATATGTTTCATCTGAGGGAGATACAAACAATGATATATTAATAAAAATTAAAAAAGCTCAATGTACCTTCAAATCTCTATAAAATATGGAGATCTAACAACATACACACTACTCTATGGCTGCAATACACGGAAGCTAACTAGACAGAAAGAAAAGAGCTTGATGCCTTTCAAACTAAAAGCCAGAGAAAAATATTAAACATATATTGGCCAAACAAAATATCGGATACAGACCTATACAACCGTACCAATTGCAAGCCGATAACCAGACTGATAAAAAAGCACAGATGGTCATAGATAGGACGTGTTCTCAGAATGCAGGCAATAGACCCTACAAGAACTGCTCTCAAGTGGACCCTTGATGGCAAGAAGAAGCGCGGGCGTCCAAAACTAACCTGGCGTCAGATGGCCATACAAGAAAAAAATGCCTTTGGTTGGCCAAGCTGGGGGAGTGCCAGTGAGGCGGCATTAAACCGGTCGGGATGGAATGTCACGCTAGAGGCCTCATGCACTAGTAGGCGTTAAGAGAATCAAGTGAAGTCAAGTCATGAGAAAAGCTCGTTCTACAATGTATAGCGAATGGAGATTGCCTTGGAAGTCGGTTTATGGTGATTAAACAACGGTTGTTAATCAGAGATGGTTTTTTATTCCTTTTTTAAAGCGTTAGTTTGCAAATGAAATATGATAGAAACAGAATAATATCTTGTTCTGGGAACAGAGTGATGCATCAAACAGAAAGAGATATTTTTCTGTTTCTCTCATATTTAATTTACTAACTAACTTTTGAAAAGAAAAATAAAACCTATTTCTGACTAATAATAGTAGTAAAGTTATTATAAACCGATTTCCATGGCAATCCCCATTTGTTATTTATTGCAAACCGAGATTTTGTTGAAACAATTTTTTTTTAGACAAGTTAATCAGCTTAAAAATTGCTTCTTTTTCCAATTTTTGTGCCATAGAGAGAGAAAAACTTCCAACGTTTGCCTTAATGACAACTTATGACACTATAAGCTGATCTCTTTCCTTAAGTATAGAGGAAAAGGTGTAAATATAGGCACCCTCTTTTGTCTTTGATTTAAAGTTATTTTTAATTCGAAAAATTCCAGATTTTGTCTTTTATTTACAACTACGACGAGTATCCTATATGTGAGAAGGCGTAACAATAATTAATATCAAAGATTTTATTTCAAAAATGGCCATTTACAAAAAGCTTTAAAAACAGCACCAGAAAAAAAATGTGCTGTAAATATGGGTACCCTTCAAAAAAGTTCCCAAAAATAGCTTAAAAACAGGACCAAACCATACAAAATGGCAGATAATTTATTTATTACATGGAAAAAAATATATTTACAGAAATCGCAAGCATAACTATCGCTTTCAACCAAACACAATCTAAGTGCTCCCACGTTTGGCAGAATTAGATTGTACCGAATGAAAGGCACACATTTCACCCACACCTCTTCCCGAGTGGCTTCAAGGAACTTTCCATCCCGAAAGATGCAAGTTGCAACGCTTGAAAAATAATTTTTGTTGCTAAAAAAAACACACACACACATACACACAAAACGTGGTATAGTTATGTGCATTCTTCAAATGGGGGCCCATATTTACACCAACTACACCTAAGAAAGATAGCCACCCTCACATGTAACGTAAAAGCGTGTCTGACTAAAGGTGTGTTTCAAAAAGTAGCTTACGATATCCGCTTTCCGAATGTCATTGTGAAATTGTCTCTAACTTAACATAAGAACATAGAAAGAAACCGATTTCATATACCTCTAAAAAGTTTGCCCCTTATGACCCTCGTAAGCATCCAGGGGCCACTAAATGACGGAGCTAGTAAAACCATGATTTTCAAAAATACTGCTAACGTAAGTACTGAGACGTAACTTTACTATCTTCTGTAAACAATATTTCACCACTAAAACTCCCCGAACTGCATTGATAGTTCCTTAAATTGTAGCAATTAACTTGTCTTATGTCATTTTTATGTCATGTTATATCTAACTTATGTATTTGTTTTTTAAACAGCCAAAAGTCACTAACAATTCTAACATTCTTTTGCCAGTTGCTGGTGCACGTTGATGGACTACATGGTCAACGACAGTTTGATGTTTTTCCTGAAATCATACTATCTACATCATCTTCTTATCAAAGTGTATTTAGACGCAGCAGGCGTACGATCAACACCTGCTTCTTTTGGAAACATTTATCCATGATATCTGTAAGACGAAAACATCACGTGAGCTGAACGTTTTACAAGGAAAAGGACCTGGCATTTTGAGGCTGGCCCGGCTTTAAGGAATGTCAGGAGGGGATAATGGACTTCCACTAGCATTGAAAAACTAATTCATGTTTATACTAATATCATGGGCTGAAGAGCACGACTAGCTCACTACAAATTTATCAAAACAGAACGGTTTTTTTTTTTTTTTTGAAAGATTTTTTGGAAAGAGGACATAAATGCTTCTAGTATAAGGAAATTTAGAACTGGTGTTTCAACGACACTTAAATGAAGTCTTTATTTTCTAGAAATCGTGAAGAAACATGAACTTATTGAGTTGTTCTCGAGGCAGTATCTATAAACTTAATTGTAGTATTCATCCCGCGAAATGGGAGAGTAGTTTTTGTTGCTTTCCCATACAATATGCGTTTAGTACATACCCTTTACTCCCATACCCAGCCTTAGGGAAGTGAGGTTTTGAGGGATCAAACTCATCCCTGTGCCAGTCTTGAGCCCGGATAAACAGAGAGGGTTTTGCGATGGTGTAGCTTCCACGCATGGAATACGACCGCTCTTTACTTACGTGCGAGTAGATCTGATCTGTAACAGTTCAGTGGCTAACTGAGTGGGACAGTGAGTAGGCAATGGGTGCCACCGGAGTCAGGTCTGTACCTGAGTCCACGGTTCCTAGAGTCGTGAGGGGATTGGCTGTTTCCCACGGATGAGAAGGGTCCCCTACCGAAAGGTCAGTACCCTAAGATGGTGGTGCAGGGCGGAGATCCCTCATTGTGTACCCTTTAATCCCACCCTCCCTCGGAAAAATTTAAACGACGGGTCTCTTTGGGGCAATGATCACTCTCTCAATGTGACCCGCGGCTCACGTAGTGACACACGAACAGTTTACATTGGTTTAAGATTTATTAAATTTAAATTTTCAAATTTTAGTTTTCATTCATTGGATATAGGTTTATTAGGTTCATAACCTAATTATGCAAAAAATGGTTGAAATTCTAAACGGTGTTGCATAAGAAAATAAATTTACAAAACTAAACGTGAGGGAAAGAATATAAGATCATATAAGAAATAAGAATATAATACAATGATCATAAAAGAATATAAGACAATGGGAAATATGAGCTACGTCAAAAAAAAAAAATGCTTTAAAACGTTGTTTCTATACACAATTACCCATGAACAATTCAAAAATCATCATTAAAAATCGCCACTACCTTTAATTTTTGAAGTGAAAATTAATTAAAGAGCTCCCAACACGACGCTAAGTCACGCGGATGAAAACGGAGATCAAACACGTGACTTGCTCTCGTGGATGAGGTCCGTTTCACATGACGTTTTCTCTCCCAGAAAGTTTCATCGACATCCGCGATAACACTAAGCAGCACCATATTTTGCAATTGGATCAGGCCCGTATCCAGATTTTCAGAAAGGGAATGGGTTTTAATGTTTCTACATCCTTACCCGAAGGGAAAGGGAGTTCAATCCCCTCACAAACTTTAGTTTTACTTTCAATTGCCGATCCCAGTATGGCATTTATACACCTGTAAGGACTTCTGTACCCTCCTCGCCCCAGAAGTGTAATTCTGGCTGCGCAAACGACAACAGTATTCCTTCCATTTACAGCTTTTCTTATTAGTCAAACCTCGCTTGTTTCTTTGAAAGGTTTTAATTGATTCTTATAAATCAATTTTGATTACTAAAGGCTGCCCACAAGTTCTTTTAAAATATAGCATGTATATCAGGTTTTATATTCTGAAATAATGCTTAAAAAACTAAAGAGCTTATTGCAGATGCAAATTACATTGCCAAATACAATCACTAATGCACCTTTATAGCTGCAACATATGTCAGATTCATCACGACCTTCTTAGAATAAACAATTAGGAACGCAGTTAATGCTTCGTACTGACAGATCATTCAGCAATTCTTCCACCAAATTTTTTTTCCAAAACATTATTCCAGCTGATGAAGTTCTAAATGTCTTACATTTCAGAAAAACTGAAGAGGAGAAAGTTAAAGAAAAAAAATTTGCGTCACGGGACGGCTCAGCAGAAGTGATAACTTTCATTATTTAATCCTATGAAATTATTATCATTATAACAATTGGCTTACGGTAGCTATAATAAGCAACGAAATTTTTGCATTGTATGTTATCTAAAAATCTTGAAAAGACTGCATCAAGTACATTTCCGTGACCTTCTAGTGGCTTCTTCTGGCTTATCAATCATTTGTAATTGTAATTTGGATTGTAGAAACGATAGTAAATTTTTACCTTGATCACAGAAGCAAAATTAACATTAAAATCTTCGTTAAAATTAAAGGAATTGTATAATAATCTTCATTAACTAAAGCAGAACCTCCTTGTGTATAATTTAAAAACTGTTTATGAATAAATTGAATAATACTTGAAATACTTTTGTTTGGAGATATACATATGTTGGCAGTAATAATTTGTTTATTTGCTTCATTGAGACATTCCACTATACACATATCACCAATATTTATTTATTTATTTATTTATTTATTAAAAGCATTGCACAATACAGAAATAATCCAATTAACAGCGGCAACAATACAGAAAAAGCAACTAAAACAAACTATACATTTAAAATATTAAAAAGTAAAGACTTAAAATTGTCAAATGACAAGTTAAAGTGTCTAAATCATGACAATGAATGTTAAAAAGTTTGTAAAATTTAAAAAGACAAAAATTATCAACATAGCTCTGTCTGGTAAAAATATTTTTAAAAGAAGTATGACTCCTAAGAGTCCTACTTAGGACAGCAAGTTGTATCGAAATGATGATATCTGAGCAGTCAATCAATTTATCTAGAACCTTGTAGAAAAAAAGAAGACACAAAAGCTCACGGCGTGATTTAAGAGCGGGAACATTATAAATATTACATAAATGAGAGTAAGAATAAGTTAAAAAATTTTGATTATTAGTTTTGTGACATAAGTAATAAACAAATTTGGATTAATCCTGCTCAAGAGTTTTAGATTTATTATTGTAATAGGGATTTCAAATAAGACTGCAGTACTCGAGTTTGGAGCGCACAAGACAAAAATAAAGCGTTTTAAGTGCTTGCTCATTAGAAAAATATTTAGTCTTGCGTTTAAAAAAAACCCAGAACTTTATATGCCCTTGAAACAATGTTGTCAATATGTTGCGTAAAATCAAGGTTAGTATTAAAAGTGAGGCCGAAATCCGTAGCAAAGTCAGGACGCGATAAGCACTGATGGTCTATTTTATAAAGATGCAAGAATGGCTCAGATCTGCGACTGTAACTCAAAACATTGCATTTACTAATATTTAAATGAAGTCTATTCACCATGCAGCACCGGTGCAGCTGATCCAAATCAATCTTATCAATATCGTCTTATATAGCCGTATTAAAGCTTGTAGTATTATTTACATGTAATCCTATATTTGGAGTGACAATATTTATGCAATCAAGATCATTCTGATAAACTGCACAATACGTTTAAAAGATGGACTAATTTTAGTATCATCATTCCCCCCCCCCTGCAAAAATCACCAGGGACACTAACCGCACACTTTATTGGATCCCCCACCCCTCCCCCAAATAACTAACTTTTTAACAAGTGATTGTTTTAAAGTTAAAGTCAGTTTAGATTTTATTCTAAAATGCACAAATTAAGTGTCTATTTGTTAATTTTTATTTTCTCGGCCGTCCCCAATCCCCGCGTTGCGGAGTCTGCGGGGATGAAGTTCGTTTAAAATACGTACACCTTATCACAGTTCAAAACCCTAAATAAAGCAAGATATTTTTAGTATAACTAATCGCAAAAATGTTTTTGTTTTGAAAATAAATTTAAAGACTAAATGCTGTTTTGAATATACATTGTTTTCAATGTTAATGGCATTATATTGTATCAGATAAAAATGGAACAACGTTTAAAAGCACAAAAAGGATAAAAAGTTTTTCAAAACGCAGACATGTTTCGGAGGCAATAGCCTCCTTCCTCAGTGCGAAATGAGCAAATGGATGAATCAAGGTCAAGGGAGAGTTTAAATGCGTAACCGGAAAAACATTGACCAATCAGCTATCAGCGAGTGCTGAAGCAAAATATGACGTATTCTAACATGTAAGATTGAATAAGATTGGAGAAAAAATGCGGAACAGTAAAAGACTCATTGCAAAGATTATTTAAGTTTTTATGAATGTAAAAGGATTCCAGAAAATCTAATTCACCTACTGTTGTAGGTATGCAAATGATCTTGGATTCCGAAAAGAGAAAATTGTGCCCTGTGTCCAACAATGTTTAGCAATTGAAGATTTGTTCAATTCCTGTTTTTTAACGTGATTTTCATGTTCTTTCAAACGAAATTTAAGTGAACGCCTTGTCTGTCCCAAGTAACCGATATTACATTGACAAGGAATGTGATATATGCCCCACTGATCAAGTGGTTGGATTGGGTCCTTCAGTTTGGAAAAAGAAAGTTTATTTATGGGTCTGTAAATTATGCGAAAGTCAAATTTACTGAGAATTCTAGAAATACGAAAAGAAATGTGTGGATAAAACGGTAAAACCACAAAATTTGCAGAAGAAAAACTACGTATGTTGGAGGTTTTATTCGGGGTTGACATAGGCGGATTTAGGAATGAGTTCCTGGAGAGGCGGGGCAGGTTTTTTTTTTTTTTTTCTTGGGCAATATTGGCTGGTTTTGGGTCTCCGGACAAGTTTTCTGTCGGTGGCGAAAAAGGCCATTTTTTACCCCCTCCCCCCACACTATGTTGTCTTTTTCCCTGAAATATATGAGATCCTGTCGTACTTATTTTGTGTCGTTTTATTAATATGTTTTCTGCTGTCCTCTTAAATTGAACTCAAGGGGGTTAATGGTGTCCCTTTAAGTAGGGTGTAGAATACCTCCAATTTCAGGGGTCCGGGGTTTCTCCCCCGGAGGAATTTTCGTAAAATAGATATAAAATTCTGCATTTTGAAGTCTTATAAAGGGGTAATTAAAACTAAAAAAAATCTTGTAAAAAAGAAGCAAAAGTTACAAATTACTATAAGAGAGAGTAAATCTTGTTTTCGGGTCGACAAATCAATGACAGCAACCCTCAGAAAGAAGAAACGAGGGAGGATAGAAGAATTGTGCATTGTTATTTGCTTATATCAGTTGTCGGTTGAATTCCATAAGCTTTTAATCATGCATCCAACCCACCCACAAATGCAACTATGAATTAAATACAAAATGATCAATAGTAAAAAATGCTTCAAAAGAAATGATGTAAAGTAAGTAACAAGAGAGTAACATGCTGCCCATTTGGAAAATTCATAATGTATATAAAAAAAAAATGAAGCACACTTTGATTAGGAATTTCAAAGACTCATCTAATTCTTCTCAAGGACTCGAGAACAATTAAAATAATTTAAGGCACTTCATTTGCCCATTCCAGTCTCTGAAAATTAGTATTAGATTGTATAGTTTCACAGAAATGTTCTAACTTTGTAAGAAACAACTATTTTAAGTTTAAAAGAAAAAAAACTATAGAATTGTCATTACAACAACTTCTTTTTCAATTACAAGTAGTGCAGAAAACGAAAAAGAATATAGGTAGCGCTTTTTTTAAATACTGCTTTCAGACTTAAATAAACAGCAAGATATGAAACATGTGAGTCACAAAAATTTATCCCAAGTAATATGTTGCAGAAACGTGAGAACCATGATTTTTACATTTTTGATGCAGGATGGGACAAGGTGCTGAATTTGACATATTTCGGTATTTCTCCCAACACCCCCTTCCATTTTTTATAATTTTTTAAATTTTTGGTTTGTATCCACACTTTTCCAAATTTTCAGGTTTTCCAGCACTTCAAAATGAAATTTATTTTTTCAAGAACTTTTTTTTATTTTAAGGAATAAGCCATGAAATTTTCGGGAGGTAAATCTGTTATTTTTTTTAAATCTTTGTTTTTGTTTCTAATGTGTTGAGATAATCATCAATTATTTTAAGCATTGCAGCTAAATACATAGCTCGTTATTTTCACTTATATACTTACCCTAATTATTTTCAATTCAAAATTATTTTTTTCAACACATTTTCAGCAACCTAGTGATAGCTTTATTACTTATAATACCAGTGTACAGTCCCCCCCCCCCCATTAGAGAAGGACATTCGCTATTCTCTTCATTTTCACTTCTGAACTATTCAAAAAAGAAAAAATATGATTTTCTTCTTTTCCAATTTTGGAAGGTGTGTTATTATATATCAAGTCCTCCTAAGACTGGGGAGGCATTGCCCCCCTTCGCCCCCTTATAAATCCGCCCATGGGGGTTGAAAGTTTGCAAAAATTCCTGTCGATGACCTGAAGAGGATAACCCCTGTCCAGGGCCACGGCTTTCAAAAAATTGAGTTCATTATTGAGAAGGGTCTGATCAGAACAAATGGAGATGGCTCGGTTGACAAAAGTATAAAAAGCAGACATTTTTTGCTTCTTCGGATGGATGAACGAGAGTGTGGGGGAAGACAGACAGCAAATGGTTTTCGGTAAACGGTAGTAGAAAACTTATTATTGTTCTTCGAGATTAAAACGTCCAAAAAGGGCAAAGAATTGTTGTTTTCAATCTCAGCGGTAAACTGAAAACTGGATGAACCTGATTCACCCATTTGTTCATTTCGCACTGAGGAAGGAGGCTATTGCCTCCGAAACATGTCTGCGTTTTTAAAAACTTTTTATCCTTTTTGTGCTTTTAAACGTTGTTCCATTTTTATCTAATTTACCTTGCACGAAGCTATCGCTTTTCAATTACATTGTATTGTTAAACTCATCTTTCGTTAGGAGATTGCGTTATGTTGGACGATCATCCATCTTCTCTTAGTTTCGTAACTTTTTTTACGATCACTTAACGCTTAAGCTGACCCAAAGAGTAAAGAAACAAATTTTCCCCGACCATGCGCGCTTCTGTCGTATGCGCGAACGAAAAGAATGCCAGACGAGAGTTCTGCCGTTACGCGCGTTATGTCACAAATCGGTTTATCCTCCCATAAGAAGTTATCACTCAAAATATAACCTATAGCCTTCCTCAATAAATGGACTATTCAACACAAAAAGAATTTTTCAATTCGAACCCGTAGGTCCTGAGGTTAGCGCGTTCAAACAAACAAAAGAAAAATAAGACAATGATATGTATATAATTTTTTTTTACGAACCATTTTTAGCATCGTTTAGGATTTTCTCTGAAAAATACTCTCGAGATTTGCCTCATAACTGAGTCGAACCTACACCCACTGGATCGCAAAGCCCACACTTTCAGGTCAAGCTACCATGGCTACTCATATTCTGCATTCCAAACATTTTAGATTATAATGTAAATTTTCCCTTTTTCATAACATTTTGTATTGTTGCTTCACTCCTGTTAGTCATAGCGTGATGTTATATAAGCTATAGCCGTCCTCAATTGATGGACTATTCAACAGAAAAAGAATATTTCAATTCTAACCAGTAGTTCCCGAGATTAGCACGTTCAAACAAACTCTACTGCTTCATATTATTAGTATAGATATATTATGCTTAGCTATCTGAACGGAGTCAAAACTTTTAAAAAAAGAAAGAACACCCTTCGATCAGGTTTTGCAGCAGCAAGGGGCGTTTCTGAAAAATTAATTTTTAGACCGTAGGTCTATTTTTCGTCATTAGTTGGCCCGGTAAGCTTTAATATGAAGGGGGAATTTCTTCAAGAAAGAAGAAAGATATCGCATACCGACAGAAAAATAATCCACAGAAATAATATCTAAGATAAGATATTGAAGAGAAGTGTTTTTATTTTTGAAAATTTATACAATTTGTTATCACAGGCTGCTTGAACTGGCTTAGATGGCAGCATGTGTTCATCATTTAACCGAACAGTTAAAATACAAAATCATTTGAACTAAGCTCGTTTTTTAAGCGTAGCTTTTCGAATGTAGTAAAAATGTGACTGGCTATTTGTTTTTCCCGAAAGAGAGAAAAAAATAATAATTTACCCATCGAATTGTTTGTAATTTTAATGTTTTGCTTCGTATTCTAATAAATATTCATAGGTTATTTAAATGAAAAGCGTAATTTCAATTTGGGATAGTAATTATTTTGTTTGTACAAAGGGTCAAAAACTGTCATCACAAGAACCTATATTTTAGTATAAGATTTTTTTTCTGAGCAAAAATTATTCTATTGCAGTCTAAAATCTTAAATCTGATACTTATATTTTCGCTTATACTATGCTTTAGTTTTCTGATCGGAGCCCTAAGTTTCAAAAACAGAAGAGAAAAAAATCCCTACAATTAAGAAACAATTTAGCTACATGTTGCATCCAAGGGCGGATACAAGGGAGGGGCGATGGGGGCGATCGCCCCTCCCTTGAGAGATTCTGCAACAGGAATGTTTCGAAATTAAAGTTCAAAAAGCGCAATTTTAGAATAATTTGGTAATGAAAAAGGAAAAGAAAAGGTTGAGAGACACAGCCTAATGCCTTTCCATCTTAGGTTAAATCTGTATATTTCAGCTGTTTTAAATTACAATGATGCAGTAGTCCCCTTCTCCTCAAGCACGTGCAAATCAGAAAAAAAAAGAAAACGAGAAGTAAAAAAATAAATCGCCCCCTCCTTGAAAAAGTTCTGGATCCGTCCTTGGTTGCATCATGTTTTCGTAACAGTAAGGAGCATTCCAATCTCATTTATTTTACTGCCTGACTTGTGTTATTTATTTTATTTTAAGTGTTCATGTAATGCGTGATTAGTCTTGTTTTTCGATACAGGTAATACGGGCTGGGCCCGAATAATCATCATAGGCGGATTTAGGACTAAGTTCCTGGGGGGGGGGGGGGGGCAGAATCTTTTTTTGAGCAACATTTTTAATTTTTAAAACAATACTTTATTGGATCCCCCACCCCTCCCCCAAATAACTAACTTTTTAACAAGTGATTGTTTTAAAGTTAAAGTCAGTTTAGATTTTATTCTAAAATGCACAAATTAAGTGTCTATTTGTTAATTTTTATTTTCTCGGCCGTCCCCAATCCCCGCGTTGCGGAGTCTGCGGGGATGAAGTTCGTTTAAAATACGTACACCTTATCACAGTTCAAAACCCTAAATAAAGCAAGATATTTTTAGTATAACTAATCGCAAAAATGTTTTTGTTTTGAAAATAAATTTAAAGACTAAATGCTGTTTTGAATATACATTGTTTTCAATGTTAATGGCATTATATTGTATCAGATAAAAATGGAACAACGTTTAAAAGCACAAAAAGGATAAAAAGTTTTTCAAAACGCAGACATGTTTCGGAGGCAATAGCCTCCTTCCTCAGTGCGAAATGAGCAAATGGATGAATCAAGGTCAAGGGAGAGTTTAAATGCGTAACCGGAAAAACATTGACCAATCAGCTATCAGCGAGTGCTGAAGCAAAATATGACGTATTCTAACATGTAAGATTGAATAAGATTGGAGAAAAAATGCGGAACAGTAAAAGACTCATTGCAAAGATTATTTAAGTTTTTATGAATGTAAAAGGATTCCAGAAAATCTAATTCACCTACTGTTGTAGGTATGCAAATGATCTTGGATTCCGAAAAGAGAAAATTGTGCCCTGTGTCCAACAATGTTTAGCAATTGAAGATTTGTTCAATTCCTGTTTTTTAACGTGATTTTCATGTTCTTTCAAACGAAATTTAAGTGAACGCCTTGTCTGTCCCAAGTAACCGATATTACATTGACAAGGAATGTGATATATGCCCCACTGATCAAGTGGTTGGATTGGGTCCTTCAGTTTGGAAAAAGAAAGTTTATTTATGGGTCTGTAAATTATGCGAAAGTCAAATTTACTGAGAATTCTAGAAATACGAAAAGAAATGTGTGGATAAAACGGTAAAACCACAAAATTTGCAGAAGAAAAACTACGTATGTTGGAGGTTTTATTCGGGGTTGACATAGGCGGATTTAGGAATGAGTTCCTGGAGAGGGGGGGCAGGTTTTTTTTTTTTTTTTTTTCTTGGGCAATATTGGCTGGTTTTGGGTCTCCGGACAAGTTTTCTGTCGGTGGCGAAAAAGGCCATTTTTTACCCCCTCCCCCCACACTATGTTGTCTTTTTCCCTGAAATATATGAGATCCTGTCGTACTTATTTTGTGTCGTTTTATTAATATGTTTTCTGCTGTCCTCTTAAATTGAACTCAAGGGGGTTAATGGTGTCCCTTTAAGTAGGGTGTAGAATACCTCCAATTTCAGGGGTCCGGGGTTTCTCCCCCGGAGGAATTTTCGTAAAATAGATATAAAATTCTGCATTTTGAAGTCTTATAAAGGGGTAATTAAAACTAAAAAAAATCTTGTAAAAAAGAAGCAAAAGTTACAAATTACTATAAGAGAGAGTAAATCTTGTTTTCGGGTCGACAAATCAATGACAGCAACCCTCAGAAAGAAGAAACGAGGGAGGATAGAAGAATTGTGCATTGTTATTTGCTTATATCAGTTGTCGGTTGAATTCCATAAGCTTTTAATCATGCATCCAACCCACCCACAAATGCAACTATGAATTAAATACAAAATGATCAATAGTAAAAAATGCTTCAAAAGAAATGATGTAAAGTAAGTAACAAGAGAGTAACATGCTGCCCAATTGGAAAATTCATAATGTATATAAAAAAAAATGAAGCACACTTTGATTAGGAATTTCAAAGACTCATCTAATTCTTCTCAAGGACTCGAGAACAATTAAAATAATTTAAGGCACTTCATTTGCCCATTCCAGTCTCTGAAAATTAGTATTAGATTGTATAGTTTCACAGAAATGTTCTAACTTTGTAAGAAACAACTATTTTAAGTTTAAAAGAAAAAAAACTATAGAATTGTCATTACAACAACTTCTTTTTCAATTACAAGTAGTGCAGAAAACGAAAAAGAATATAGGTAGCGCTTTTTTTAAATACTGCTTTCAGACTTAAATAAACAGCAAGATATGAAACATGTGAGTCACAAAAATTTATCCCAAGTAATATGTTGCAGAAACGTGAGAACCATGATTTTTACATTTTTGATGCAGGATGGGACAAGGTGCTGAATTTGACATATTTCGGTATTTCTCCCAACACCCCCTTCCATTTTTTATAATTTTTTAAATTTTTGGTTTGTATCCACACTTTTCCAAATTTTCAGGTTTTCCAGCACTTCAAAATGAAATTTATTTTTTCAAGAACTTTTTTTTATTTTAAGGAATAAGCCATGAAATTTTCGGGAGGGTAAATCTGTTATTTTTTTTAAATCTTTGTTTTTGTTTCTAATGTGTTGAGATAATCATCAATTATTTTAAGCATTGCAGCTAAATACATAGCTCGTTATTTTCACTTATATACTTACCCTAATTATTTTCAATTCAAAATTATTTTTTTCAACACATTTTCAGCAACCTAGTGATAGCTTTATTACTTATAATACCAGTGTACAGTCCCCCCCCCCCCCATTAGAGAAGGACATTCGCTATTCTCTTCATTTTCACTTCTGAACTATTCAAAAAAGAAAAAATATGATTTTCTTCTTTTCCAATTTTGGAAGGTGTGTTATTATATATCAAGTCCTCCTAAGACTGGGGAGGCATTGCCCCCCTTCGCCCCCTTATAAATCCGCCCATGGGGGTTGAAAGTTTGCAAAAATTCCTGTCGATGACCTGAAGAGGATAACCCCTGTCCAGGGCCACGGCTTTCAAAAAATTGAGTTCATTATTGAGAAGGGTCTGATCAGAACAAATGGAGATGGCTCGGTTGACAAAAGTATAAAAAGCAGACATTTTTTGCTTCTTCGGATGGATGAACGAGAGTGTGGGGGAAGACAGACAGCAAATGGTTTTCGGTAAACGGTAGTAGAAAACTTATTATTGTTCTTCGAGATTAAAACGTCCAAAAAGGGCAAAGAATTGTTGTTTTCAATCTCAGCGGTAAACTGAAAACTGGATGAACCTGATTCACCCATTTGTTCATTTCGCACTGAGGAAGGAGGCTATTGCCTCCGAAACATGTCTGCGTTTTTAAAAACTTTTTATCCTTTTTGTGCTTTTAAACGTTGTTCCATTTTTATCTAATTTACCTTGCACGAAGCTATCGCTTTTCAATTACATTGTATTGTTAAACTCATCTTTCGTTAGGAGATTGCGTTATGTTGGACGATCATCCATCTTCTCTTAGTTTCGTAACTTTTTTTACGATCACTTAACGCTTAAGCTGACCCAAAGAGTAAAGAAACAAATTTTCCCCGACCATGCGCGCTTCTGTCGTATGCGCGAACGAAAAGAATGCCAGACGAGAGTTCTGCCGTTACGCGCGTTATGTCACAAATCGGTTTATCCTCCCATAAGAAGTTATCACTCAAAATATAACCTATAGCCTTCCTCAATAAATGGACTATTCAACACAAAAAGAATTTTTCAATTCGAACCCGTAGGTCCTGAGGTTAGCGCGTTCAAACAAACAAAAGAAAAATAAGACAATGATATGTATATAATTTTTTTTTACGAACCATTTTTAGCATCGTTTAGGATTTTCTCTGAAAAATACTCTCGAGATTTGCCTCATAACTGAGTCGAACCTACACCCACTGGATCGCAAAGCCCACACTTTCAGGTCAAGCTACCATGGCTACTCATATTCTGCATTCCAAACATTTTAGATTATAATGTAAATTTTCCCTTTTTCATAACATTTTGTATTGTTGCTTCACTCCTGTTAGTCATAGCGTGATGTTATATAAGCTATAGCCGTCCTCAATTGATGGACTATTCAACAGAAAAAGAATATTTCAATTCTAACCAGTAGTTCCCGAGATTAGCACGTTCAAACAAACTCTACTGCTTCATATTATTAGTATAGATATATTATGCTTAGCTATCTGAACGGAGTCAAAACTTTTAAAAAAAGAAAGAACACCCTTCGATCAGGTTTTGCAGCAGCAAGGGGCGTTTCTGAAAAATTAATTTTTAGACCGTAGGTCTATTTTTCGTCATTAGTTGGCCCGGTAAGCTTTAATATGAAGGGGGAATTTCTTCAAGAAAGAAGAAAGATATCGCATACCGACAGAAAAATAATCCACAGAAATAATATCTAAGATAAGATATTGAAGAGAAGTGTTTTTATTTTTGAAAATTTATACAATTTGTTATCACAGGCTGCTTGAACTGGCTTAGATGGCAGCATGTGTTCATCATTTAACCGAACAGTTAAAATACAAAATCATTTGAACTAAGCTCGTTTTTTAAGCGTAGCTTTTCGAATGTAGTAAAAATGTGACTGGCTATTTGTTTTTCCCGAAAGAGAGAAAAAAATAATAATTTACCCATCGAATTGTTTGTAATTTTAATGTTTTGCTTCGTATTCTAATAAATATTCATAGGTTATTTAAATGAAAAGCGTAATTTCAATTTGGGATAGTAATTATTTTGTTTGTACAAAGGGTCAAAAACTGTCATCACAAGAACCTATATTTTAGTATAAGATTTTTTTTCTGAGCAAAAATTATTCTATTGCAGTCTAAAATCTTAAATCTGATACTTATATTTTCGCTTATACTATGCTTTAGTTTTCTGATCGGAGCCCTAAGTTTCAAAAACAGAAGAGAAAAAAATCCTTACAATTAAGAAACAATTTAGCTACATGTTGCATCCAAGGGCGGATACAAGGGAGGGGCGATGGGGGCGATCGCCCCTCCCTTGAGAGATTCTGCAACAGGAATGTTTCGAAATTAAAGTTCAAAAAGCGCAATTTTAGAATAATTTGGTAATGAAAAAGGAAAAGAAAAGGTTGAGAGACACAGCCTAATGCCTTTCCATCTTAGGTTAAATCTGTATATTTCAGCTGTTTTAAATTACAATGATGCAGTAGTCCCCTTCTCCTCAAGCACGTGCAAATCAGAAAAAAAAAGAAAACGAGAAGTAAAAAAATAAATCGCCCCCTCCTTGAAAAAGTTCTGGATCCGTCCTTGGTTGCATCATGTTTTCGTAACAGTAAGGAGCATTCCAATCTCATTTATTTTACTGCCTGACTTGTGTTATTTATTTTATTTTAAGTGTTCATGTAATGCGTGATTAGTCTTGTTTTTCGATACAGGTAATACGGGCTGGGCCCGAATAATCATCATAGGCGGATTTAGGACTAAGTTCCTGGGGGGGGGGCAGAATCTTTTTTTGAGCAACATTTTTAATTGCCCCCCCCCCCCCCATGTTTTTGTCTGTTTTCCTGTGATGAATAAGGCCATGCTTTACCTTTTCTTTTGTGTGTCATTTTCATTAATGTGTGTTTTCATGCTGTCCTTTTTGAATTGACCTTAAGAAGGGTGACTGGTATCAAGAGTTACGCAGGGCTTCCTTTTAAGTTGTACATAGAATATCTCCAATTTCAGGGGGTCCGGGGGTTTCTCCCCCGGAGGGTATTTTGTAAAATGGATATAAAATTCTGCATTTTGAAGCCTTATAAGGGTTAATTGGATAGACAAAAATCCCAGGAAAATATAGAAAATTTTTTTAAAAAAAAGTTTTATGATTTAAATGTGCTTAGTGATGTAAGTTAATACTTTAAAAGAAATGGTGTACAGATTTAGAAAATAAGTAACATGAGAGTAACATACTACTTATTTGAACAATTCCTAGTTTATACACTTGATAAGAAATAAAATTGAAGCACACTTTGATCAGGAGTTTCAAAGACTTGTTTAATTATTTTCAAAGTTTGGTTGGTTAGATTGGGTGTTTTGGCACAAGAGCCCTAGTAGGTTATACTGCGGCAATTCTTTTCAAGGATTTTAGAACATTTAATGATTTAAGGCAACTCATTTGCACTTTCCAGTCTCTGAAATTGAGTACTAGGTTATACAGTTGTACAGTATTGTTCAAACTTAGTAAAAAAAAAACAGCTATTTTAAGTTTAAAAGAAAAAATAAACTACAGAATTCTCATTGCAATAATCTTTTTTGAAATTATAAGCAGTGCATAAAACGAAAAGGAATGGAGGTAGTGTATCTTTTTTTTCTGGGCTAAACCGATTAACAATATGCAGTAGAAGCAAGATAAAAGCAATCAATACAAAAGAATTTCCAAAATACTGCATTTGGGATTAAATAAATAGCAAGATATGAAACATGTGAGTCAGAAAAATTTATTTCAAGCAATATGTTAAAAACGTAAGCACCATGATTTTTACACATTTGATGCAGGATGTAGCAAAGAGCTGAACATATTTTGGAATTCCCCCCCCCCCCTACCATTTGTTAGAAATTTTAAAATTTCAGGTTTGTAGCCACACGTTTCCAAATATTCAAGGCGTTCAAGCTCTTGAAAATGAAATTAATTTTTTCAAGCACGTTCCATTTTTTAAGGAGCAAATGATGCATTTTTTTGCAAGTTACGGGCCCACTTCAAAGTAGTGGCCCTAAGCCATAACTTGTTTATCTTATAGGCAAATCCTTCCCTGTATGTAATTTACTCATACCTGCAGATTTTTGTAATTTTTACGAGAATTCGTCAGTTTTTACGGTTAAAGGATTTTCACAATTTTACCAATCTAAACGTGTGAATTCAGAAGGTTCTTCAAAATCTTCAACACAAAATATTTAGTTTTTGAAATCACGCAAATTGAAAATAAACATTCTGAAAAGAAAGAAAACAAATTATAACAAGTAGATCGTTCTGTTAGCGCAAATGGGGGAGGAGGGTTTCCTTTGTTTTAGGTTCTAATTTGTAAAAATAATCGTCAATTATTATAAGTGTTGCAGCTGAATGCATAGCTCGTT
The DNA here is from genome assembly GCF_026930045.1 of Uloborus diversus. Classification (NCBI taxonomy): domain Eukaryota; kingdom Metazoa; phylum Arthropoda; class Arachnida; order Araneae; family Uloboridae; genus Uloborus; species Uloborus diversus. Next base: position 31,884,499 of record NC_072731.1, on the reverse strand, counting down.
TAGCCTATATTTCCATTTATATACTTTCCCAAATGGTTTTCAGTCAAATAGTGAATTTAGACATATTTTCAGCTCCCCAGTGGCAGCTGTACTAGGGTAACATCCCCAGTAATTGGCACGGCACCAGTAATTGGCACTTTCAACAAAAATGTCCTAAAAAAAGACTCGTATCCATTTTTTTTGAAAAAGAAGGCTATATACCAACTGAATGTACATTAATTTTAAAGATTATAACTTCAATTCATGTTACTAAATGACAGCAGTTCGTAGAAAAGAGAAACAATTGTGGCTTGTGTCAAATCAGCCATTTTTGTTGCAAAAGCTTCTTCTCTGGCTTAAGGGAAGCATGCACATAAACCCATTACAATCTGACTTAAAATATATTTTAAATTTTCGTTGTCAAAAGTTTTGTTTAGTTGAAAGGTGTTACTTTAATTGTGTAGAAGTATATTTTCGTCCCTATTTGGAATTTTAAAATAATGATGGGTGCCATTTACTGGTGCTTCAATTTTGCTAGTCCCCAGTAATTGGCATGTATGCCAGGTACAGTGCCCGCCACTAATAAAGTCACTGGATTATAAAATCAACCGCTTTATAGAATCAAATCTGCAAGAACAGAATAATTTCTATATCAAAACATGTTAGGTTTATCCTTTAATAAAATCATCCTCGCCGTTTTATAAGATCAAACTTTTGGAGAGCATATGTTAATTTTTCTCTGAATAGAACCAGGATTTTTTTTTTTTTTCAAGGATTTAAAACATTGCAGCATTAATAAAATAACAAATTCCACATAAACAAAAACGAAAAAAAAGGTGAAGGGTGTATATTTTTTGGGGGGGGGAGGGGGGTGTTGAATGAAAATAAAAATATTTTGAAAAAAAAATAGAACCGACTTCAAAATTGCTCTAAAAAGTGAAAAATAATTTTATTCTTTAAACACCATCGATAATACTTTTAAACATAATTTTTGAAGTTGGCGCAAAAACGATCGATAAAATCATTCACAGCCATAACTCAACTACAAGTATAAATTTAACCACGTCCAGTTTCTTCACTACCACATGCATTACGCATTGATGACAGCATATTTGAGTAACGATATAAATGTTTCGTTCCTAAGTTTGGATGATTTTTTGATAAAAATATGAACGAAGCATGGTTACAATGGATTTTACTTTTTGTTTTTGCGCCAACTTCAAAAATTATGTTTAAAAGTATTATCGATGGTGTTTAAAGAATAAAATTATTTTTCACTTTTTAGAGCAATTTTGAAGTCGGTTCTATTTTTTTTTCAAAATATTTTTATTTCATTCTTTTAGTGTAAATGTAGATATTTCATTAAAAGTAAGAAGTAACCTAGTAAGAAGTGCGGCTCTATATCACTGTATTACTTTAGAAAAGCCTTTATTCAAAATTATCATTACAATTACTATTAATGTTACGGTTATATGGCACCAAACTTTTATAACAATGAGTTTCATATTGTCGCGTAGATGAAGATAGCGAAGGCAATGTGAAAGCCAAATGAAGCGAATACTCGTTAGCCTCAACTCGAGATCTTTATTCAGAACCACGAATGAACGTTACATCTCCTTATATACAACTTGAAAAAGTGCTGGAACTTTCCAGACTTGAAAAGATACAGAAATTAATAGAACATTCGAGAAAATTCGAGAAACAGTAGAAACGAAATTTTAGTAAAATTCACGTTGTCCTAGTCGGGATTTGAACCCGGGTTGCTCGTGTGGGAAACGAGAATTCTACCACTGAGCCACCGTTATCCACGGATGAAGCGTGCGAACTTCGCTACAATATCATTTTAATCATTTAATAGGGAAATTTACTGGTTTTTTGCCCATAACTTTTTTTCTAAAGAACAAATATGGTCAAACAAAGTAATGGGACCTAAGTTGAGCCATCCTCTATCCATTAAAAAAAGAATCACCAAAATCGGTTCATTAGGTGAGACGCTATGAGTGGACAAACAAAAAAAAAAAAACATACATACGGTATGAACTGATAACCGCCTCCTTTTTACAGGTAATACGGGCTGGGCCCGAATAATCATCATAGGCGGATTTAGGACTAAGTTCCTGGGGGGGGGGGCAGAATCTTTTTTTGAGCAACATTTTTAATTTTTAAAACAACACTTTATTGGATCCCCCACCCCTCCCCCAAATAACTAACTTTTTAACAAGTGATTGTTTTAAAGTTAAAGTCAGTTTAGATTTTATTCTAAAATGCACAAATTAAGTGTCTATTTGTTAATTTTTATTTTCTCGGCCGTCCCCAATCCCCGCGTTGCGGAGTCTGCGGGGATGAAGTTCGTTTAAAATACGTACACCTTATCACAGTTCAAAACCCTAAATAAAGCAAGATATTTTTAGTATAACTAATCGCAAAAATGTTTTTGTTTTGAAAATAAATTTAAAGACTAAATGCTGTTTTGAATATACATTGTTTTCAATGTTAATGGCATTATATTGTATCAGATAAAAATGGAACAACGTTTAAAAGCACAAAAAGGATAAAAAGTTTTTCAAAACGCAGACATGTTTCGGAGGCAATAGCCTCCTTCCTCAGTGCGAAATGAGCAAATGGATGAATCAAGGTCAAGGGAGAGTTTAAATGCGTAACCGGAAAAACATTGACCAATCAGCTATCAGCGAGTGCTGAAGCAAAATATGACGTATTCTAACATGTAAGATTGAATAAGATTGGAGAAAAAATGCGGAACAGTAAAAGACTCATTGCAAAGATTATTTAAGTTTTTATGAATGTAAAAGGATTCCAGAAAATCTAATTCACCTACTGTTGTAGGTATGCAAATGATCTTGGATTCCGAAAAGAGAAAATTGTGCCCTGTGTCCAACAATGTTTAGCAATTGAAGATTTGTTCAATTCCTGTTTTTTAACGTGATTTTCATGTTCTTTCAAACGAAATTTAAGTGAACGCCTTGTCTGTCCCAAGTAACCGATATTACATTGACAAGGAATGTGATATATGCCCCACTGATCAAGTGGTTGGATTGGGTCCTTCAGTTTGGAAAAAGAAAGTTTATTTATGGGTCTGTAAATTATGCGAAAGTCAAATTTACTGAGAATTCTAGAAATACGAAAAGAAATGTGTGGATAAAACGGTAAAACCACAAAATTTGCAGAAGAAAAACTACGTATGTTGGAGGTTTTATTCGGGGTTGACATAGGCGGATTTAGGAATGAGTTCCTGGAGAGGGGGGGCAGGTTTTTTTTTTTTTTTTTTCTTGGGCAATATTGGCTGGTTTTGGGTCTCCGGACAAGTTTTCTGTCGGTGGCGAAAAAGGCCATTTTTTACCCCCTCCCCCCACACTATGTTGTCTTTTTCCCTGAAATATATGAGATCCTGTCGTACTT